>NW_010230307.1:0-239 GCF_000690775.1 Eurypyga helias | reverse complement strand
CACTCCCCGCACCCCCCGCCCTCCGCTACCACCACGTGCGCACGACCTACACACCAACCCCCTTTCTCCAGTGCGGGGGGCAGGAGGGGAGGTGTGGGGCCGGCGCCCTGCCGGGGGCAGGCGGACACAGACACGGCTTTTCCGAGGCGGAGTTCTGAATGCGGGGGAGCCAGCTTGTAAAAAACACTTGGGGAAAAAAAAGCGCGCAACACCCTCCTCGTGAAAAAGCAGTGCTCTGA
>NW_010230306.1:8735-16438 GCF_000690775.1 Eurypyga helias | reverse complement strand
GAGTTAAACCACGACACAAGTGAAGAACTTGGATGCTGAGATATATATGGTGTTTGTCTGAGGACCAGCATGAAGACTTTGTAGGTCTAGGAGCTGGGTGCAGTTGTCTGGTGTTCTTGGTCCCGGATGCAGTGGGAGATGTGAGGGTCCTCCTTGGGTTGTGTGTTGAGGAACTTACCCTACAGTCCTGGACAAAGTAACCACCACAACCAAAGCTGGTAATGAAAGCTATTATGAAGGCACTAATATGAAAGTGCATAAGAAAAGTGTGACTGTACATATGATGCAGGGAAAGTATCAATAGCTGGCACTCAGCACACTTGGGATTGCCAAGGATAGATGAAATTTGCTGTCATACATGCCTACAGGTTGCTGTGTGCTGTTCTTTACATACAGGGAGAAATCTAAATTTCTTAGGGATGTTTCAAATGCAGCTGCGGGAACAAGGCATCTCCATACCAGTTCATATGAGCATGTTCCTGGGGGCCTTCACAATCCCCAAATGCTGGAAAGATCTTGAGGCTTCTCCTCTGGATCACCAAAGTTTCATTGTTGTGCTGGTTTTACAGGGCTCCTTTTCTTCACAGGGGCTGGCATGAGGCTGTTTTGGATTTGCCCTGAGAAAAGCACTGATAATACTGGAGGTTTTAGTTGTTACTAAGGAGCATTTGCACCAATTCAAGGACTTTTTCAGCTTCTGATACTGCACCTGTGTTCCCAGCTTTTTCACTACAATCAGCAGGGGGACAAAGAAACACAAAATTCAGACAGCTAACCCAAACTGAACAAAGGGGTGTATTTCATGCCATAAAACCTCATGCTCAGTATATAAGCCAGGGGTGGGCCAGGTGGACACAGTTTCATAGTACGTTATTTTCTTAGTGAGGTGGTGGGTTGGTTAGCTTTCTCAGTCACGCTCTCTCTCTCAAGCTTGCTTGGACTTTGCTGTGATTCCTCTTGGGTTCTGGCTCAGGGGCTCTCTGGCTCTGGGGGTCTCTGGCTCTGGCTCTCATGACTCAGGACCTGATTGTGTATCAGTCAGTGGGTGGTGAGCAATTGTATAATTTGTTCTATTTTCCATTATTTTCATGACATATTATTATTAGTGTTGTTATTATTATTGTTAATATTATTAGTATCACTGTAATATTCAATTATTAAATTGTTCATATCTCAGCCCATGAGCTTCCATGTCTTTTCCTCCTATTCTGCTCCTCCACTGGAGGAGGGGGGAGGTGAGCAAGCAGTTTTGTGGTACTTAACTTCTATCTGTGGTTAAACCACAACAACCACCCAACTGGAAAAGTTGCAAAACATGCAAATCAGAGTAGGTGTTAAGAGAGGAAAGGGTTTTAGAAAAATAAGCAGCAGACAAGAGCTGTGCTTTGAATGCACAGACCCATCTTGTCTTCCAACAGGATCCAACTTTTTGCAGACCTTGAGTGTTCTTTTTCCAACAAGTTCAAAATTATAGCTGAACTTGGATTTTTTTCTCCCTTGGAGCAGCAGGGGTCATGCTGTACTGAAATAGCTCCATGGGCAGGAGCCACTGCACTGAGGGTACAACCTGCAGTGCTTGGCCATGTACATACCTGGATGTGGAGAGGTAGTACTGGAGCAGTCCCAGTCTTCAGCAAATCCTTCCAATGAGTTCTGATACCTTCAGTGAAGAAATTGACACTAAGATGCTCATAAAATCCAAGTATTTCTTTAATTTTGTGCTTCATGGAGCAGCTAAATAAAACAAAAATGTGGAGGAAACATGCTGGGTTAATCAGGGGATCAGTTTTTCTGCCAAGTATCATGTTTGTCCTATAAGCTCTTTTATAAAATACTTCATGTCTTATCTTTTTTTTTTTTTTTTTAATAATGACGTCTTGCTAAAGGCTTAAATTTCCTTAAATTTTCATCTTTTTCTACTTACAAAGAATATTCTTCATCATCTTCATGTAAACACAATACGTAAATTTAAGATGGAGAAGCTGAGCAGTGGTGTAGAGAAAAAGCTTTTCCCTGGAGGTTTCTAGAAAGGTACTGCTGGTAAAGCAGACTTAAAATGTCCTTTCTTCTAGCACAGAGCGGAATACAATTTGTCTAAATGAGTCAGTGTTTGAAACAGGGTTGAAATCTTTCAGAGATTCAAGGTATTAGATCTAGGGAACTTAATTTCATTTTCACTGGTGTAAATCCTATCTCGCCTAAAGAACTTACCTAGTAACCTGTGCAAATGAAGTCAGATTTTGTCATGAGTAGGAAAGACATGAAGTTCACGATGACATCAAAGCCTCACTAAAATTTTTATGATGTTCAAATTCAGGATTTTCATTTAAGTCTGCCTTGGGGATATGCATGTGTATTTATGGGTCATGTTCTGCTCTCTGTACTATCACCCATACACAAAGTAGGCTTCATTTTTAGTACTGTAGATGAAAGCACATTTAACCCAGATGATGCTTTCACAGACTCTTAAATACATACAATAACAGCAACCAGTAACCACAAAATGCAGCTGAATCAAGTCAGCCTGCCAAACACAACCTTTTTCACAGTTATGTTGGCAACAGCCATCGTCAGTTGTAGGTGCTTCCAATTCACTTATCAATTACTATTTAAGTATATTTTCCTCATAAATCACAAAGGACTATTTCATTGTGGGATTTCAGGGCACTTCTATTTCTAACAGATCATGGCCAAGTTCTTTAAAAGTTGTTTTGCATATCTAAAAAGACACAGGTTTCTCTTGATCCTTCTGAAGAACAAAACTTCAGACTGGAAGGAGATAACCAAGAGGCTCGGCCACGCTGTCATTAAGACCACGGAGACAACCTCTTTCACACATCCATCTGTGGAAAGTGTGTGCTCCCAAGCAGGTTGAGGCTGGCCTGTCACTGGAGGGCACACAGAATGATGGCTGTAAATAAAAACATTCATGTATATCCCAAAGTTCAGCCGTGTTTTATGACGTCCCAGTGTCCTTCCCTTGTCATATTTTAATTGTCACAGTAAATGGGGCTACATGTTCACCATTATGCACAAACCTAAAGATTTGTAACACTATTAAAAAGGGCAATTACCAGAAAATATGCATTTCTGCCACATAATTAATGTGTCATACCGAGCTCTGCATATGGTGGAACTCACGGGTACAGCTGACATATAGCAAAAGCGGTCACTTTGTTATGTGTAGCTCTGGGGAGCAGTTGCATTTCAAACTGCACATTCTCCGTAACATGAGCCGACATAATAGCTGTAAATTTATTAGTCACTTTGGTTCACTATTGAAATTCAACAGTAATGGTGAGGGACAAATGTCCTGAAATAGTACCTTTTTGTAACTAAACAAGTCCCTTCTGTCAGCAAAGAAACCTTAAAAGTTATAAGAACAAATAGATTTTTAAGATCTCCAAATCTTCAAGACAGGCCAGTAAAACTGTGGGTTTACTTTTACTATATTATCATTTCTTTATCTTGATTATATAAAACTGAATAGCAATTACATATTTTGGAACTCAGAAAATATGTATTTTTTATTCAAATTCAACATAGACATAAATTATTTTGTATTTTATTCCTCTTCCTTCCATTTGACTAGTAGCCAACAATGACATTGCTACACTGGCAACTTGCTTGAAGTTTCATGGTATTCAGTATTTCTTAAAATCATTAATCTTCAGTCATCTGAACATAGACTTTCAAAAGAATAGCCTTCATAAATAGCTTACAAATACATCCTTAAACCTGCAAGTGCTAGAAGGTGTACGTAAACATTCTATATGTTGCTATTTGGACTTGTGATTTCAGAACAGTTGTTGCTGGCACGCACAAATGAGATGATGATGATTGTTTTTAATTGAGAGTGCATCAGACTCTTGAGCGTCCAAGAATTTTAGATGTGTCTGAGTCTGCCTTTTTTAAACTTGCTACTGTTCACTGCTTTTTACCCTGTTTCTCATCTAGACAGAAACTGTGACAGATTATCTGTTTGTCCATAGAGACCTCTAAATATACTTGGGAGTGACTCTGGCCTGCTGCATGGAGAAGGGACTGCTACTCTTTTGGAGACTTGGATCTAATATTGTATGCTGGGTGCCTTTAGGCAGAACATCTCACCCCTCTGTGCTCTTGCTTCCTCCTCTGCTACAAGGATATCACCACCCTGAGATCCAGTGATAGGAGACTGCACAAGGTTGTAGTACACAAGCTACAGGCAGCATTCCTCCTCTGGAGAATTTGCAACCTGGATACACTGGTGCAGGGTGAGTAAGAGGATACTGCAATCGTTTTGTTTCTTCTTTTGTTTTTACTTCTCAGCCTTTCTTCTATTTATATTTCACAGGTTTTTAGGAATTAACTGACACATACAGTAATGTAATTTTTCTTTCTGAGGCTATGCAAGCGTGAAATGAATCCTTCAGAATGTGTAGCCACCTTTCCACGGGCTACAAAGCGCCGCTGTTGACCAGAGCCAGCTGAATACAGTAGCGGTTTCCCAAGTGACTAGTGGAGGCCCCGGTTCAGGTGAATATTGAAGCACATGTTCACCCTGAAGCATGTGAGCAGTCTCATCCAGGAAACCTATTAGCCATTTGATGTTCAAGTGACTCATCTTGTTCCTAATTACCAAATGGCATAAGCATGAGGTGTTTGATTCTCAGCAAAGCCAATGGCAAACAGGTTGTGAAGAACAGGCCACGTCAAGGTTATTGACTCAGGATCAGACCAACCTCTTGCTCCAAAGAGTGCCCAAATCAGACTGTGTAGGTTTGTGGGAATCTTCCCACAGATGGCAGGACACTGTTGCAATTCACCATTTCATTATTCTGGTTTTGGACATGTAACTACATAGAAAACCAGTTTCAAACCTATAACAGTGATGTAATTCAGCAGTGAGCAAATCTTAAATATGTTACGGCAAGCATTTTTTCCTTATATTAACATTTTAGTCAGTTAGAAGTTATGATGAACCTAATATAAATTTCTGTCTTAACTTCTTTTCAGCTTATTCTCTTATAAGAGAGTGGCCTCTCCACTGGTCCTTTTGTTGTCACATCTTTTTCTTGCCCTCATAATTTAATTTTCAAAAACAGAACATGGATCACATATTTTCAACCAAAAAATACTGATTTTTGATAAGATGAAATATAAATAGATTTCATCCTTGAAAGATCTGAAGAAGTTCCACAGTAGGGTCTGTTCCGTCATTAAATGCACCAAGGGAATCTTGCAAATGTATAGTGCTGTATAAGGCCTACTGCATTTGCTCAGGCATGACGTGGGCATGGGCAGACAAATGACCAAAAAAAGAGTATCAGTATATCAAATTATATTCACAGCTAGAATTTAAAACTGAGCCAGAATAATACAAAAACTATTTCTGGAGCAGTATGCTACTTTTTTATTGGAATTCATTTTTAAAGACAAAATTTAATTGACAAAATTATATAATGCAGAAGATAAAAATTATACAAAATCCCACTTTCATGGATGAAACTGTTTATATACTGTGGGTGTATATTTCATTGAAATTTTGGTATCCATACTAATGAACTAACATGATTGGTTTATCTCCGTCAGTTCTTTCTAAAGGAGACAGAACAGAGATGGTCCTCTATAAGCAGAAAGCTAATTGATATGCTCTGAATTGGTCAGATTTAGTATAACTATTCGTGATAGTTTCGTTATTTGTTTTACAATTACAATATGTACTGGGTTTGCATGTGTGCTGATTTTAGTATGTACGGAGTTAATTTTCATCACAGTAACTGGTATGAGTAACTGGTATGAGATAAGCAACTCCTCCACCACAGAGCTCTAACCTACACGTGTCTCCTCCAGATCCAGCAAGTCTTTGTCACTCTTTTGTGTGTATCTGGCCAGCATTTTTTGTGTTAACAGTCACAAGTCCACACAGTGAAAGAGGCAGGAGACACTGGAATTGCTTGGTGCGCTCAGGGAACATCTGTGATCACTTTCTTTAGGCAGAATCTATGGGACAGCTGAATTCTTCAGTCTCAGGCCATAACCCAGAAAATGTACTCACAATCTGTCTGCAGATCATGACATAGTCCTACAAGCAGAGACCAGAATGGTTGCACTGGTTTTAGTCAGGACAGAGTTGATTTCTTCACAGCAGCTGGTATGAGCCTGTTTTGGATTTGTCCTGAGAGGAGTATCGATAACAGTGGTGTTTTTAGTGGGTGCTAAGGAGTGTTTGTACCAATTCAAGGGCTTTTCCAGCTTCTGTTACTGCACACAATAAACCACAACAATGGTGCAGTGTTAAACATGGTCCCTATACCCTTTAAGCCCATTGCCCCATCCATGATAAATGTAGCTTGGAGCAGCAAAGCACACGATTCATGATGCTGCAGCATGCGCCACATTGGTTTGCCTTCCTAAAGGAAGCTATAGCTACTGATAGGGGTAATTAGAAAGCATGAATTAACTGCAAAACAAATACAGGCAAAGCCACACCAGTGATTACTTTTTCCTTGTGGAGTCAGTCAGATTTCGACAATGGGGCAGAAACTGTGTTAGTGCATGGGCCTCCATCCCCTTCAGGGCCAGTCTTAGGAAACCTCAGAGCTTGCCTCAGCTGTCCTCAACAGCCACCCTCCAGCAGGAAGAAGTAGACCCAGGAAGTTTAACACCACAGCAAACCCTGTTGTGTTATTAATGGTCACAGACACCTGCCTTTACTCTAATCCCTTTTCCACTAACTGCCAGAACTTGCTGTGGAGCAGTGAAAAGAGGGTGGTGGCAGCTGTCCCAGTTCCCCACTACTGAGGCACACAGAGGGCATCACGTCACGATGCCAAACAGCTGCAAGGCTTGTCCTGAGTGGGACAAGTCAGCTGCTAGCATTCTGTGACTTTCACATCCATCATCTCATTTCACCTGCTTGTAGTGCAGGCAGAGGGGAGGGAGGGGGAAAGTAATCTGAGATGGAGTAGTCAGCTCAGAGAAACCTCAGAAGACAGGGAGAAAAAGGTTGGCCCTAATCTGTAGACTTTTAAACCACCTTTTGGTTGGTGCAGCTCCATTCTTATTATGGCCCTTGCACACGGTAGGTTGAACTCTGTTCCTTTTCCTGTTATGTAGAAGGTAGGTGGGTACCCATGAGGATTTGAGTTTTGAAACTTTCCAAGCATTCCAAAATCACTTGTTGATGCCCCACTATTTTAAGAACGAATTTGCTGCAACTGCACAATTAGGTATGTGTATGTGTACAAAAGCAAGTTTCCTGCCTGCTTGCATGCATGGTTGCTGTAGCTTTGTGTGCCTGGAGGCCACAAAACTCCTCTTTTAGAGACCCCAGCCAGAGCATAACTCTGGGCTTTGCTGCACCACACACAAAAAGTCCTTGAGCTGTCCCAGAGAATAATCCTACTTTCAAATACACAGAAGTATGTTCCTATTTGATCAGGGTTTTTGCCTGTTGTGACTCCTTAAACCAAGTGGTCAGCAATTCTGCGTTTGTTTTTAAAACATAACATCATCATCGAAAAAGGAGTGTCTTGGTGCTCAAATCTGCATGAGAATTTCAAAACAAATATTGAGCAATGTAAGAAATGACTCATTCATGTTATTACAGGGTTTTTCACTGGTGCAGTCAGATGAAGTGAACAAAAATAGAAAGAGAAGCACCATCTGCTTTTGAACGACTTTTTCAACCCAGCGACAATAGGAGCGTCTGCTGAGTC
>NW_010230306.1:2756-8708 GCF_000690775.1 Eurypyga helias | reverse complement strand
CCTCGCCATATCTCTCCATCCAGCAAGAAACAGTCCTCTCCAAACAGCCACTTCCCCTCTCTGCTCTGGATTACTCAAGAAATTAATCAGATGCTTACAACAGTCTGGCTGCCAAGCCTGAGAGTTGTTTGCTCTTGAAAAAAAAAAAAAGAGCAGAAAGATGAAATCGGTAAATGAGTTAAGCAGAGTTTAGCAGCCACTTTAACACTTCTTTTATTTCTCATTCCCAGAAGATATTCTCAGTAAGGCTGCCCAGACTGTCAAGCACAGCAATCAGGTAGCCAAGCAAATGTCAGGTTTCCTCCTGACCTATTTTCAAACAAGGGAAATATCTTTCGCCAGAGCTGATGTCAGATGATGTGCCCAATTAGTCTGCGTATTAAGTAAATGGTATGGTGGTGGGGGGGGTACTCAAAGTGTCTGCTTTCCATGCTGTTACTCTGGCTTTGAGTGTATTGCCTAACAGCCAAAGCATTCCTATTTACAAATGGCTGCAAAAGCAGTATGTCAGTGCTCTTTATATCCATGCAGTCCTGCCGATTCCAACGAAGGTAATGAAAGGATTCTTCATTTCAACCACCTCTGGATGAACAGCACTAAAATCGTGAGCAATTTGCAGTCTTTTGTTACCTATTAAGTCTTTGCTAGCAAATGACGTCTTCTCATGCTCTGAATTGCAAAATCTGAGTTCAGTGTTAACCTGAGGAAACGCATGGTGACTGCTGTCGTCTCTCCCTCCCTCTCTACACCACCTTACGCCGGCCACAGGCACTCCTGGAGCACTGAACGGAGGCAGCGCCGACAGACAGGGTAAAGCAAAGACACCAGTTGGGTCTCCCCGCTTTGTATCAGGGGTAAGGAGGAAGGAAAGCTGAATGATGAATGCAGAGCTCCCTCCAAAACAGGTTATTGATCAGTAGATGAAATAAGGGGAAAGGCTAAGACGCTGTACTACATGACATGGACATGAAGAGGGCTCTGCTGAAGTCAGTATACTTGGAGTGGTTTAGATGAGCTGAAAACTGAGTCCAGCTGAATTCAGCAATATTATGTCATTTTGCAGGAGCTGAAGATGGTGTGCATATGTTTCTAAGGCACTCATTCCAGTAAGGCCGGTCCCACAGGGCAGGGTACCACAGGGAACCAGGGTTCAAGCACAGGCTCTCAATCTCAGTACAGCTGTGCCTGGAAAGTCTAGACTGTGAAAAGCCTACGGTGTGAAAGTTCCCTCATTTTTAAGTATTCATGCTGAATATGGCTACACCTGTGGTCATCTGGTGCACCTTTTGGTTCTTGTGTCCTGTAAGGTGTGATTTTTTTTAGACTAGCAATTTTGATTCGGAAGTCTGATGCAATTTAATATGTGATTTTAATAATATCTGAAGAACGCACTTACTTTTGGTTTTATTCAGCAGATCTTCAACTGTCTAATTTAAGTATTCTTTCTGCTAAGATAAAGGACGGATAGTAGTTTGTAATGTTCCCAATGTTAGGGCATAGAAAACTTGAGTTAAAAGACTGCCTGAAGCAAGCCTTCGTGTAATGTTATTACAACACTTCCGGCTTTTGCTGAGATAAAGCCCCTAATTCTTAGGCAGAAAACTAAGTGGTCAGATTTTATGCTGTACTGTTACATATAAGAAAACTCCACCTATACACTAGACACAAAAAATACCAAAAGAAGTGAGGGGAGCAGCTAAGATCTTTACCATATAGTTAAGATACTTTTGTGGGAAGAATATAAATTGAAAAGTATAGCAAAATGGCATGTGGTACTCAGGCACAGGCATGACAGGCACACAGATGTCCTAGAGACCCATATAGCTCTGAATCCACCTTATCATTTAGGCAGTTTCCACTTGTCCCTCATCAGCTGCATGGGAAGAGCTGACAGTGATCCTGAGCCTGGAAAAAAAGGATATTAAGAGTTTCCCCTCACACTGTTCTCCTCCTTCCCACTCAATAAAAGCAAGAAAATATGGAAATTATGAAGCTATACTACTTTGCAGCTACAAATTAGTAAGCATCTTCCACTAGGAAATAGGGTTAGGGTTCTGCTTTCCTTTCACTCTCTTGCATCAGCCTCCTGAGGAAACCATACTTCCTAATAGTCAAAAATTTTGCCTTTTTTGCTTCACATTCTTGAATAAGAGTCTACTTATACACAAAACTGCTCCAATCACTGACTCAGATATCACAGACCAAAGCTGTGTCTTTGTTCTCTTGTTTTTACCAAGTCTTAATTAATGCAGCAGAAATTATCCCCAAATTGTAAGCCTGTTTTAAAACTGGTTATAGCTGCAGTTCGTGGAAACCTTCAGTGTGTGAAAATATCCATACGAACAACTTGACGAATTTCTCCAAAGCGGATGTCACAGCAACCATTAAATCTATTTCATAATGCCATCTACACAGGGAGCATTCATGACGGTACTATCAGAGTAGGGAAGCGGTTGTACATCTGACTGTACAGCGCACATGTGGAATACTGCATGACAACTCCAACTCCCTGTGCCACAAATGCGCCGCACAAGCAAGGAAGCCTTCCACACTCTCACTGTATCTTTATTTAGCATCAAAGCACCTCACCTCTTCACTGTCACAGTCTCATCGCCAAAGCCGTCACATCAAATGGGACCCAGAAGTATGCACCTGAGCACATTTAAAAAATGAAACTTTTAGAGAATTGAAAAGGAGCAGATCATAACCATTGTTTAGCAAAGAGCAGGGCTGGATGGAGATCTGTACACTTAGCTGTTCTTTTAAGCCAGCAGAGAAGAATAACTAGAAACAAGAGATATTCTTGGGAATTAGAAAGCACACCAAATTTCTCATCTTCCATTGTGAAGAGCCATCGGAAATGCCTTTTTGTGAATACATTTTTCAAAAAGAACACCTTTAGAAAGTTTTTGTTTCAAGAATATGATTGACTCAGTCAGTGAACTGGTTTTCCACTACTCTATAGACCTTGGAATTGAGACATGGTTGTGAGGGTAAGAATCTGTTCACGGCTTTCTGAACACGGAGACAGTCTGTGATTCAAACTACTTGTACCCCTTGTAGTGCTGGATGTTTTCAAACTTTCATCTTACAAAAGGTTCTCTCACATGTTTGGAAACATGTCACAATTCTGGTTGATTTTGTTTTTATCCAACACATCTGCTGAAGGGTGAAGTAAAATACATTTAAAGTAGAAACAGAAACATTTGATAAATACTCTCTAAGCAGGTCACAGAAAGAAAACCACAGGAGCAAGTGAACTATTACAAGATGAAGTTGCAACTTCTGAATAACAAATATTGACCAGATATTAGCTACCAGAAAAACAAACACTCTCAAAACCTGTTAAATCAGGTTTGTCCACACACAAAAAAAAAAAAAAAAAGCAGTTCCAAACACTCATTTCCCACTCTGAGACATGAGGTTGGGGGTTTTAGTATAGCCAGTTCCTACACTTTGTGAATCCTGCCTAAAATCTAGAGTAGTCAAGGCAAGGACAGTAGAGAGACCTTGCAATCCGGGCTGAAATCTGCCTCAAATTGCTTTGCATACTGACGTGCAAACAGTTATGTACCACTCATCTCTGGTTTAGCCAACAGACACTCTGTGCTCTGATTTGCAACGTGAGGGAGGAGATGGGCATTACTGACTGAAGTGCCTGCTCAGAAGGGAGGGATTGCTGTCCACCTGGGGGAACACAACTTTCTTGACCCTGACAACGCCACTAAGCCGAGGCAGAGCTATAGTGCTTTAGCATCTCATCCCTGTATCTTCCTCCCCGTGATTTCTACACAGTAGTCAAGGTGAAAAATATGACACTGAGCTCCATTAATTCCTTCAAAACCTGTGCTGAACATCTGCAGAGATGTTAACTGATGTCCAAAGCCATGTTGCCATGGTGGGTAGGGTATAAGCAGACAGGAAGCAGAATAAGAAGCTTTTCATTTGAACCTAGGAGGTCTTACTCATCAAATCCTTAGTTCCTGGTGTGTTTGGAGATTTCGCCATCTGCCAATGTGATATGACTCTCAGATGGCAGTTTGAGGTATCTTCCCTTCATAGACCCTCTGGACCTCAGAATGATTTCTGGTTATAATGGCTGGAATCACTTAGCAATCCCAGTTATTAAAAATGCAGATACAGATTTGTGTATCTCTCTTGGCATGCAGCAAGGTGAGCAAAAAAATTTTTCTTAAGGAGTTGTACACTGTGTCTGTGATGTGCAATGATCTCACAATCAAATCTGAATAAATCCAGTCTAAATGTTTCATGGCATCATATGCCTGCCAAAATTGGGTTGGATAGTCGTTTCACTTGTGACAACAAAGGGCAGAGTTAAGGTTGTTCAGGAATACCAGGATAAGAATAAATGCAAGGGGTGAGAGCCTCTAACAAGAGCATAATTGCTAAAAGAAGTGTTCATGAAGTCACAGTTTGAATTTCTTTATGAAAACTACCTTTCATTAAATGATTTTACTTTTCTTCATTCCCAAGGACTATTTATGAAAGATTTTTGCTATGCAAATACAGTCATGATCAACTGGCTACAATACATCAATTTTTCTGTCGTTTACTTGGGGTGTGTAACAGGTGGTATAAAACATCAGTACAAAACTTGAAATGTAATCTGATTACATTCCACAAAAAATCTGCAGTTACAATCAGCTCCAAACAACAACCCTGAAAATTGTTCTTCATGTCTTCCAAAAATGCGTACATGTTTTTCCAAGTGGCAAAACTGACTATCTTCAAGGATTTCAAGGAAATGTCTTTCTGAAAACACAGATTTTTAAATTGGATTTTACTATTTTAGTTGAAAATAAAAGTGTAAAGTTATTGATATGTTTAAGTTGCTTCTAAATATTACACATAGGACAAGGAGAGAAAACCAGCAATTTATTATTTATTTACTCTGCAGGAAAGAGAACTGTTAAAGAAAACAGGTGAAGATCACAGCACGATAGCATTAAGTAGCACCTAGAAGAGGAAAAAACCCACACAAACTGGCACTACAAATTGAGGGGTTGACCTCATTTACTGTCTATCTACTATTCAGAAACCGAAGCTAATCTCATACTGCAGAGAAAATGTGCACTTCTTGTAACTAGTAACCCAGAAAATGTAACTATGTAAATGAGTTGGGTTTCTATTGTCTGTCATCCAGTGATATCATCCATAGCCGTTAAAAATGTCCTTGTGCCTTACACTTATTTTTTTCCCAGAATATCATCAAATAAAGAAGTTCTTCCAAGAAAGAAATGTCAATTGGCTTCTGAGAGAAAAAATTCTGACAGAAGGTTAACATGGAACAAGGAGAGATGTAACAACTATCACATCTTTCTCTTCCATGAGGTAACATTTTTGGGTGGCACTGGATGGCAGAAGTTACAATTATGGGACCTTCTTTTTTTTTTTCCCCAAAATGTTTTAAGACACATTTTAAAACCATAACAAAAATGTGCAGCAAAGTAAAAAACAAAACAAAACAAAACCAAAAAAAAAAACCAAAACCAACAAACCTAAACAGAATGAAATGGGCTGATGTTGGTAACAAAAGGCCATGCTTTGCCCAGGGCAATATGCTGTACAGTGGCAGTGCAGCGATGACAGTCACCGGCCACATTAACCTTCCTGTTCTAAATGAATCACCTTCACCGTCCTTATCTTTGCTCATACTTTCAGTACCAGCTCCTTCTGATGATAGCCTATTTATGAGGGCTGTTGGGCAATGCATCTGCTTACTAACATCGACAAGGAAAGCCATGGTAATAGAAAGGGCCCCAAGGTCAAACTCAGAATGGTTGGTTTGGGTGCACACTGAAACTACTGCTTCAGCTATCTGTTGCCCTGTCCAGACGCTCAGCAAACCCAGCCTATTTGAGTGTGATGGTCTTTTGGTAAGTGGCTGCTTGATAAAAATATATTTGGCTCCATGTGGACTACTTACATCAA
>NW_010230306.1:0-2720 GCF_000690775.1 Eurypyga helias | reverse complement strand
ACTCTTTCCATCATTCTTCTAAGATTTCAAGGGCACAAATTGTTAGCTTGTATTTAATTCATGCAAGCTTTGTGTTGGAAACCAAACCCATCATGAGCTACTTGAGTATTTTACATCATGTTTCAGCCTCATCTTGGCTGAATATGGCAAACGCAATTAAGTATTAATAAGGTGCTGTGAAGGCTTGTCGTGGTTTAACCTCATCTAGCAATGAAGTACCACACAGCCTCTCATTCACCTCCTCTTCTCCTCTAGTGGAAAATGCATATCATATGTAGATAGTTCATATGTGGAAGGCTCTTGTTTGGTATACCTGACTCACACATTCCTCAGAGAAAGAAAAAAACCAAATAAACTAAATATTCTAGGTGGTTAGACAGATGCTTAGCTGGCAAATGTGTGTTCTGGTTGACTATTGGTTGTTACCTGTCTTCTTCCAGGCATAACCAGTGTGGGGGAAGGGATTATAGGAGCACTGCCTTTTCCATTATAAAATTGGTTTATTTAGCCAGGTGGTTTGGGTTGACATACTTGACTTTTCTGGATGTGAATAACTCACAACTCATGGGATACCTTCTACTGGCACAAGCCTTTGGATTGTAGTTTGCTTGGCAGATGGTAGAAAAAGCTGCTAACAGCAGTCTCCTCATCTGGCAGAGCAACATTCAGAAGTGGTCAGTCACCATTTTAGATGATGGATCCCAGGAGGTGCTGGCCAAAGCACGCTACCTCCCACAAATGTAGAGAAAGCACTGACAGAAAAAAGATCCTCCCCAGTAGTATAAACGCAATTATTTCAGATCTTTATAGGTTAGCCAAGTGCTTGAACAAGGGTCTTGAAATAGAGAGGAGTCTAGAGGGTCACCTGCTATCAAGTAAAGCTGGTCAGAGCACTACCATAAAATAAAACAGTGTAAAAATACAAGCAGGTAGGTTTAGAAGTTATTGTTTTTCATTATCCATTATTCTGTGGGAGATAAAAGAGTTGCAGTCCTCAGGGGTGTGAATCCTGAGCACTGAATTCACTAAAGAAAATAAAAACTCCTCCCAGAGTCAGGTATATTTATAAGGTAACTGAGTCATTTAATAGCCAGAAGTCTGATGAAAAAAAGTTCACTAATCTACAGAGAGATGATTATTTATAAGCATTTCAGTAGCACCACAGGTGAACATGTTACTCTACAAAGGCTTCTTTGGGCAAGCACAGCATAAGCCACAAAATCCCTACCCTGAGGAGACCACAGTCTAAGCTCATTTATTCTTGAAAACAATTACGGTTCTGTTCTTTACACATCTTAAAATATGTGTATCCTACTAACTATAGTCAATAAATGACAGTTTTGGCAATGCTTTCATGTCCAGAAAGCAACGGACTTCACCATTAGGATATATAGCTCAGTGATATAATAGAGTGCACAAAGCCACTACTTAATATCTTCACATAAATGTAAGATTATTATTAGGGTTCAAGTAGTTAGAACTAACCTTATTTTTTTTTCCCTCCCCCATTCTCTCTCTCTCTACATCCCCCACCCAAAACTTTGTAATTACTTGTTCCAAAAGAATCAATCAATTCAGCAGATATTTGTAATATTATCTTAATACTTCTAGTAGAATCTATGATAAAAGAATTAAAAACATGAGTCTAGTCATAGATGCAATCAGTTAATCCAGACATCTCTTTCTGCAGTACTTCTGAAATAAGTGCCCACTGAGGCAAGATACAGTGATGTCACTGCTATGACTCTTCAGTAGGTCTTGCTCCCCTTTCCTCTCCCACTCTCAGTGAGACACCAAAGGGCTTTCAGTTTTCTTTTTTAGTGAGTTCCTCTCACCCACTGACATGATTCCCACTTTCAACTCTCTGCTGATCTCCTATGACTGTTAATCCTACTCAGACTCCATTTTCTGTCTTGAGTCATTGTCTTGATCTATGGGAGGAAGGCAGACTACTATAATGTTGACTTTATTCTAGTCATGTCTGAAAAACAGACTTGTTTCAAGCCTTTCCCAAACCCACGTTGTACATCTTCACTGAAAAATTGTTTCCCTAGTCTTTTTTCTTGGTGTTATGTTTGAATCTTTCCAGCTTTGCTCTCTGATGTTCAAGTACTTGGAGCCCTCACCTTCTCTTCCCTTTTCAAATCTGCTTTTGTCCCATTTCTTAATCTCCTGTCCTGTAGAAAGCCATCACTACTGTGACAGCTCTTCTTCCCCTTCTGGCTGCACAAAATGTTGTCTCACAGAAAATCTTTACTCCTTCATCCACGCTAGTTGTCTGTTCAACAACTTCTTGAATTGATTTAAAAGTTTACCTTCTATGCCTTTGCAGTTTGTTTCACAACTTGCAACCATTACTGTGGCCTCATTAAAAAAAAAAAAAAAAAAAAAGAAAAGAGAATTCAGCTAGTATTGGGACATGAATGTAATTTGCTTATTTGTCTTTATAACTTCCTGTCCCTTTTTTAATTTCAGCACCTCTGTGGGTCCTCCCACCATACCATCCACCTCTTCTGTATGGGTGCCCTATCTGAAGGTAATTTGCCTCTGAGAATGGTAAAAATTTTGGGGGAATTTTGGTGGTGCATTATTTGTGTTAGTGTTTTCACTGCTCTCAGATTTTGTAGTCCCACCCACTGCTCCTGGCGGGATGGGACTGCAAAATGGAAATGTGCCATGGCACAGAAGAAACTAACATGGTGGATGAAAAGCTGGACATG
>NW_010230305.1:2501-7538 GCF_000690775.1 Eurypyga helias | reverse complement strand
TCCAACCCAAACCATCCTACGATCCTGTGGTTCAAGATTACAGAATCACAGAGGTTGGAAAAGACCTGTAAGATCACCCAGTCCAACCACCAACCCTACCCTACCATACCCACTAGACCATGTCCTCAAGCACCACGTCTACACATTCCTTCTCCCAGGAATGGTGACTCCCTTGAACACCCCAGGGATGGTGACTCCCCCACTTCCCCAGGCAGCCTGTTCCAGTGCCTGACCACTCTTTCAGTAAAGAAGTTTTTCCTACTGTATAATCTAATCCTCCACTGAAGCAGCTTCAGGCCATTTCCTCTTGTCCTATCACCAGTTACCAGGGAGAAGAGACCAGCACCACAGATGGAGCCAAGAGGCAAATTTGGTGATGGAGCAAGCACGACTGTAGTCTCTGCAGACACAGGAAATCACATTTTGGGAAGACAGGAGGTGATGGAGACTGATCTTTCTCTCAGTAAAGACAACCTACAGCTTTCAAATTCTACCTTCTGGGAAACAACTACGGCTTTAAATGAGGATTCCCAACATGTATACGTCATTAGCTCCGTCACTGTTATAAAAAGCAATTAAAACATTTAAAAAAAAAAAACCTTTTGATTGAAGGAATACTATTTATCCCAAGATTATGCTGCTCCACCTGCAATCACGGGAGTGACACACTGCTTTCCGAAGTTAACAGAAGATTAGACAAATCTTTTTTCCTGCTTAAGCACCAATTTTACATGGGCAACTCAAAGACTGCCACTGAGTTTGCATTATTTGGGATATAGCTTTATGGAAGTTGATTCACAAAAATATTTTACCTAAAAGCTTACACTACTGAAAGTACTATACGTCTGAGGAAAAATCAGATGCCTGATGTTCCCATCAGAAAATGATAGCTAAATTAAAAGTTTCAAATCAATGTGCTGCATAAGCCATTGTTTAATAGGGCCCACTGCGCCTGTTGGACAATTAGTATTACTCCTGTATTATTAATGCAGAACATTATATAATGGCTTATGACCTGTAATAACTGGCTGAAGTGTTGGATAAAACTTCTCTGAATAACCTCCGTTTACTTTAGGGCTTCAAACTATGCAGCCACTAATAACATTGCAAACTGTTATTAAAATTTATGGTGGACTAAATTAGTATCTTATTTGAATTATATGAAATTATTAGCCTACTAACTCCTGCAACCCAGAGTACAGCAAGAGGTGTGTTTGGACCCTAAAAGCTGTTTAAAGAGGTTTAAAGGTGTAATACTTGACCAGATTTCTGTGATAATACAGGACTTGATATTCCATTTGCCTGTACTTTGATGATTAACAGCATTTAAAAACACTGAGGTTGTCATTATTTGGACGCTTTCTGAGTTTTTAAAGTACACTTAATTACAACCTACAGATCTTCCGTGAAGACAGTGACCTTTGGTTTGTAGATGAGGAGGTGATTACTCGACTGGTTCCCTGCCATACTTTTTACATGGTGCAGTTACCTCTAGAATACCACATTCTGGTTTAAATAACATTACGGCAGAGGCAATTCAAACAGAAACAGACACCAAGAAGTTACAGAAGCTAATTTATGGGGAAATAACAAAAGCAAGTGTATTTGCATCTACAGCTCACTAAACAATTAATTAGAGATTGATTCTTTAGTATTTAATAAAAGAAAGCTTCTGCTAAAGTTTAGCTCAAGGAAAGAGAGAGAGTCGAATCTTAAAATGAGAAACAATCTGAGAGGTGTGCAGACGAAGAAGGTAAAGAGATAATGCAGAGAGATACAAAAATTCAATAATTAACAATGTACCAAACCTAAACAAAGAAAACAGAAGAAAAAAATCTATTTAGAACTTTGTTACTCATTCACCTGTGGAATAATTGGAAAAATGAACAATGTGACTATTGTAACCTGGAAAATTTAAAACTAACATCTGGTCCAAAGGGATCACTTATGTATAGATAAAGATTAAGCGACAAAACAGGTTCTTCTCTATTTTCAAACCCAGCGATCCATCGTATCACTCAAACGCAGCATGGTTAGTAGGGCTTCCTGCAGGGCACCACGATATCTGATGCATTTTCCTGCTACTCCCTGAAACTACACAACAGAGAAGACCGTCTAAATAAAGACCTGATTAACCTACCTAACCTACATACTAAGGCAGGAGTTGTAGAGTAGCGTTGCCAGAAAAGCAGTGAGTCTCAGCATTGCTGCCGCCTTATGAATACTGAGGTACATCACCAACAAAGGGAAACACACCTTGAACATTTTTTCCATTTTGTCTGAGCCTGATATCGCGATATCCCTGCTGAGCATGAATGGCAAATTTTAAATGTCATTCAGGACCCACTGAATACTGCTAGTATTTGCATTCCTTAAAAAGTAGAAAAACATTAACCTTTTGTTTTATTGAATTAAAATGCCATGGAAATGCTGATGTAGTCTTCAGAGACTGAAATACTTTTACAAAGAAGAATAGCTGTCATTTATTAGACACAAAGAACAATTACTTGATAGGATGCTTTCTGACAAAAAGCAGATTGGTATTCTCATCATAGAAAAGGCATTGTAAAAAAACCCAGCACAGACCTCTGAGACTTGAATAATTTAAAGCTGCATTTGGTGCAATTTGAATTTTTCTTTAGGGAGGCAAAGTTAAATACCTTTAATTTGTTCTAATTATTTCAAATTTGCAAGTTAATTATGGCTGATCATTAAATAACAAAAAGGACTATCGTCTCCATAGAGTTTTACCTCCTACCCTCTGCATTACTTAAGCTAGATTTTAGTATGCATGAATTAACTTTCTAAATAATCACACGGTTTGACTAAATGGCTCAGTAAAATGAGCTCTGATCCTCAGAATAAGCATTAATGGACATTAGAAAGGCTATTGGGACCCATGTTACTTACATTATAAGTATTTTTAATGGGGTCTTATTTACTAATCTTTATGTACTGTTCAAGTTAGGGCACCATATAGATACATTATTCTGCTTTAATAGAGGAAAGTCAGTTCTTCAAGACACTAAAACAAATGTCCATTTAGAGCCAACGAAATTCATTTTTAAATTAATGCAGGAAAACTCTGATAGAATTTAACTTTAGCTGCTCATCCTGATGAATCAATCCAACATAATGGTAGTCTTGGTCTGCAAATGGAGTTTTACAGATCTATTGAATCGCTATGCAACTCAAGCAGCTAAGACTCTTGCCACAGAGCATGTGTAGGCCCATGAGATTTCATGTCTTCCCTGGTCCATACCCAGCACTCATCTGATGGGTTCCCAGTCATCGACCCAAAATTTGGATGCTCACCTTTCACTGAACTCTGATCTTACCATGCATTTTTCAGTGCAGACCAGCAGCATCCAGAGAACATGACTACATTATAACTAGTCAGAAACCCAAAACGTGAGGCAATTCATGCCTCCAGTATATATGTTCAACAGATGGCTGCCTTAATGGTACCCTACTGCACCCTGTTGTGGCAAGGGCTTGCGAGTTTAACCATTATCAAACTAACAGATTGCCATGGTAGGTTAGCTCCAAAAGTAAACATGTTGGAATGTTATTTTCCTGTTCTGCAATTTCTGTTTTAAAAATAAAATAATTAACAGTTCATGTGTGCAATCTGTTGCAATTATATCAGGCCAAGAATGCATAACACTTAATGATGCAAAACTGGTGATACGTAGACAACCCAAGCAATACGTTTTTGTAGCTGGAACCCGTATTGCTATTTCAGATGCAGCTTGACAAACAGGCTGAAAATTGCTTCCCCTCCCCCCCAACTCTGCCTGGGGGAATTTTCAGCCAGATCAGATTCCAGAGTCAGCTTCATATCATCAGTAGTATCACAAGTGCTGGGACAAAGAGGAAGCTCTCCTATGATGAAAGGCTGAGAGAGTTGGGGGTGTTCAGCCTGGAGAAGAGAAGGCTCCGGGGAGACCTTATAGCACCTTCCAGTGCCTGAAGGGGCTACAAGGAAGCTGGGGGGGACTTTTTACAAGGGCCTGTAGTGACAGGGCAAGGGGGAACGGGTTTAAACTGAAAGTGGGGAGGTTTAGATTGGATATCAGGAAGAAATTCTTCCCAGAGAGGGTGGTGAGGCACTGCAACAGGTTGCCCAGAGAAGCTGTGGATGCCCCATCCCTGGAAGTGTTCAAGGCCAGGCTGGATGAGGCTTTGAGCAACCTGACCTAGAGGAAGGTGTCCCTGCCCATGACACGGGGGTTGGAACTAGATGATCTTTAAGGTCCCTTTCAACCCAAACCATTCTGTGATTCTATATCACGGAACCTTCTTTCAGCAGGGACTTGAATTTAGATCAGTTTAAATCAAGTTACTAAACCACACTCTATAAAACCACCAGTTCAGCAGCAGGACTGTTTGGGAAACTGGTTGTCTCCACAGCAAATCAAAACATTCACAGGGAGAAAAGAAGGACTGCAGACTCTGGATGAGTTGACCTTAGAAGCAATGGTCTCCTGAGCAACCATAACATTTTCAGTCCTCCCAAGCGTTACTCTTTGTAAGCCCCTACTTCCAGAACTAGCCAAGGCCTCAGGTTTACCAAGTGTTTTTTTTCCAACAATGTGTTAGGTAGGGCAGAGTGATTACCCAAATCCACGACGCAAAGATGGTAAGAACCTGGTGCAGTAAAGAATCTGGGCCCCTGGACAGCAAGCAGGTCTGCAGAGGTGGAAAAGAACTGGAACTGACTCCCAAACATTTGACTCACTGAGCAAAGGAAACACCTGAAATCAGTGTATATGCCGTGTGCCTGCACACTACATTCTGTGTGTGTCTGCTTAGGCCTAATAATCATGAAGAAAACCCTGACAACAGAAGTAGAGGACATGGCCCTCTTTAGCATAACTTCATCTGCAAACCAGAGTCCTCTTCTGGGGGGACACAGTCTGCCCCTTGCTTCCAGAAGAGCTGGGGAGAAACATGTCAAGATGTAGAAGGCAGCAGAGCAGCTCTTGGGAAAGAGAAGGGAGATGGGTCCACCCGCTCCTGCTCTGCGTGGGGTGT
>NW_010230305.1:0-2478 GCF_000690775.1 Eurypyga helias | reverse complement strand
AAGAGTGTTGCAGGCAAGGAGGGGAAGCACAACATGAACTTCAGGATAATCTCTCATCCCTGAACACCATCACCCTTCAATTCCTCACCACAAAACCAATCTGCTCATGTCAGCACACCCACAACCTTAAAAACACATTTAAAAATCTACAGCCTCTTATATTGAAACAAACAAACAAAAAAAAGTCTAAGCTTAACATTTTTCCCCTCCTTTAAAAAGTAGGAATACTACCCTATCCTAATACAGACCTTAAAGGCCATATTCAAGCCCGGAGTGAGATTTTGTGGCCCAATTATGAAACCTGGCATTTTGAGGCTCATGTTCAATGCATCAGCATCTTAATGACACTGCTGGGATCCAGTGCATGTTAATAAGAAACAGCTGCTTTCCTTTCTAGAAAGCATGTTCATTTTTAGTTTTGAGATCACAGAAACATAGAATAGTTTGGACTGGGAGGGACCGTCAAAGCTCATCTAGTTCAATCACTCATGCAAGAAGCATGGACATCTTCAACGAGATCAGGTTGCTCAGAACCCGTCCATCCTGGCCTTGAACAGTTCCAGGCATGGGGCATCTACCACCTCCCTGGGCAACCTGTGCCAATGTTTGACCACCCTCCTGGTCAAGGTGGTCTTCCATGTATCTTGTCAGAATCTCCCCTCCTTTAGTTTAAAACCATTGTCCCTTGTCCTGTCACAACAGTCCCTACTAAAAAGTTTCTCCTGATGTTTCTTTTAAGCCTCTAAGCATTGAAAGGTCCCTCTAGAGCCTTCTCTTCTCCAGGCTGAACAACTCCAACTCTCTCAGCCTGTCCCCACAGGAGAGGTGCTCCAGCTCTTGGAGCATTTTTGGGGCCCTCCTCTGGACCTGTTCCAACAGGTCCATAATCTTTGGGATCGAATCCATCTCCTTTCTCACATATTTTTCTAGGCAAAAGGCAGGAGGGCAGGGGGAGGTAGGGGAACACCTCAGCAGCCAGCAAGAGTTCTGGAAATAAAATACAAATATTATTATCAAATCTGCTTGTAATGAAAGGATTTTTCATCACAGAAAAGACAGTGATTGCCTACAATCTGCATATTGTTATGCACACAATATATTGCTGGGGAGTGATACAGAGCATTCGTCTCTTACAGTCCTGTCCAGGCTCAGCACCCGAGAATTCAGTAATGCTTGAGGCTGTAGCAGGTTTCTCTGTTGCCTTTCTTTTTTTTTTTCTTCCTGTTGGACGCCTCTCTTGGACCTGCTATGCTTGGATTACTTTCCTCTCATCTTGGAGGAGTTATAACAGCCAATATGCTAACAACTTTTCCATATATCAAGCTGTAGCAGGTTAGAGTAATCCATAGTATGCCTTTCTCCAGAGCACACTTTCGGAGACCAGTTCCTTCCCCATTCCCCTAGTGACTGGTGCTCAGATATTTAATTCCACCAGCAAGAATTGAGGCCACATATGCTCTTAATTAGCAATGACCTATTAGATCATACCAGCCATAGGTGAAACCCTGGCCTTACTGAATCAATCAGAATACTGCCTTTATCTTCAATAAGTCAGGACTTCACTTAATAGACACAGTTAGAGGTCCATTTGTAGCAAGTACTAAGCTAAATTTCACCTAAAATTATATTCAAGCCCTCCTTTGAAGCCCTGTCCTCATTCTGCTTTAAGTTAGGTATATTTCAAATAGTTACCAGCACCTTTTCCACATATCTTAGTTTTCCTAATAAACAGTGAAATGAGCTCTGATTACTTTTCTCTCTTCTCTTCTAAATCCAAAGAAAATTCCAACATAAAGGTTTTCAGAAAGTCATAGAGAAATGGCCACAGAAAACAGACTGACAAAGCTTTAGCAGGACAAAATGCTGTGATTGTGTGCTTGGCCTTTCTTATAGAGCAGAGCAGCTGTCGTTCCAGCAAGCAGTGCTGTCAGCCTTCACAAAAGAAAGTCATGTAAATGTCAAGTCATAGGTATAAAAACAATCCTTCAAAACAGCGTCTGTATATCTGAAAAGCCTGCCTAGCTGTCACCAGTGAAAGTACCATAAGGAAGGATGCGAAAGCCTGTTTAGGACAAACAAAGTTTTTGAACTAAATCTAAACTTCTCCAGTAGATCAAGCCGCATCACTTCAAAAGGAGAGAGTCATGCTCTCCGGCAAAGTGAATGCCTGAGTGCCTCAGCCAGCATCACTGCAGTTCAGCTGAGAGCCAGCCCCATTCACACGGTGCCCACTGAAATACCATACGTAAGCTATCTCCTGAACAAACGTCCCCCAGTTAGATTGCAATTTGGTTGTGATAAAGGCATGGAAGAACTATGCCCATCCCTTCCCAGCTTGGCTCACCCAGGACAAAAGACTTCACAGTAGATGGGTTGCCCTGCAAAACAAACTGTTGTGGAGCTGCTGCTGCAGAGATCGGTCTGAGTGCATGGTAACCACCTGCCTGGTGCAGGAGTCTGTGCTGGGTTCAGCCAGGA
>NW_010230304.1:0-221 GCF_000690775.1 Eurypyga helias | reverse complement strand
CCTGTCAGGGCCCCCCAGCCCCAGTCCCATCCTTCCCCATCGCCTCAGCCCCGTCCTTCCCCTCTGCCCTGGGCCCTCTCATGGTCCCTCAGCCCTGGGGTCTGTCATGGTCCCTCAGGCCCATCCTTCCCTGGCGCCTCAGCCCCGTCCTTCCCCTCATTCCCAGGTTCTGTCCTGGCACCTCAGCCCTGTCGTGGTCCCTCAGCCCCGGGGCCTGTCAT
>NW_010230303.1:0-8088 GCF_000690775.1 Eurypyga helias | reverse complement strand
GCTGCAGATATCCCAGCTGTACAATGGGGATGATAACATTAATCTTCCCCGTGTGATGGTCTAAAGCTTATAAGAAATGCCTAAGAACAATACATTACGCAGTCCACTAAGAGGCAATTATTATTAAAAAGCATTTGATGGTTGTGTTGGGAAAATTCTGAAAGTAGAGGAGTAATCTGTAACCTTCAGTGACATAGTGCTGTTGCCTGAGAATCATATGGCAAGGTGACTGGCCAAGTGACAAAGATTTGGTCACAGCCATAGGAGGCTGAGGTCTAGCTGAACTACTAGGTTGTAGTCTGAGAGAGATGTGCAGTAACTTGTGATGTTAGAAGAAGAGCATATATACATATACACTCATGCACATGTGTCCATCTGTGCCCTTGAAATTTCAAAAATGTGGAAGATTCTCCAAGAAGTGTTGTTATTAGCCTGTGCATGAATTTTTGCTAAGGGAGATGTCATAAGATATGTTGTGATTTCTGCTATGTAGTTCAGTGCAGCTGAACAACAGATGTTCCTTTCTTTTCCTGATGATGTTTTAGTTCATCAGAAATTACCCATACTGGCAATTCAGGAAAGAACTTTAGTTCTTTTTCATGTCTTTTTCTAAGTCTGACCTGTCAATCTATACTATAAATAAAATTGAAAAAAAAAAAAATAATGCTGGTATGGTGTTACAGGTCGTTACAGACCCTATATATTAACCAAGGTTTTTTCCATTTTTGCAGAAATTTCTGTTTCTGCAGAATTCCAAAGTCCTTCCACTGTCTCAGAGCTCAACTAACACATCCAGAAGACAATCTAGGTAGAGTCTTGCAGTCCTCAGTTTATCAATCACACAGCACTTCTTCCCCATTCCTCTAACATAAAAAAAAATACAATCTCAGCTAAAACCTGTCTCCCATATGCATACTCCTACTGTCAAATTCACCAACCAGGAAAAAAGCAATGACCCCTTCAGCCCTTCCTTGCCCATAACTTCCAGAATCTAATATCTTGCACATTTACACATTCATACAGCTAGTGCAACAAAAGCTATCAACACGTTGTTGCTGATATGAAAGCACTAGATGTGGTAGTCAGTCCTGGTACCCTGTGGAAAGGGGATTTGCTGTTAGTCCTGTAGAGTGACTCATGCAGATTTAGAGAAAGGGCACTGTTACTTGAGTTGCTTTAAATGCTGTCAGATGTAAACACTCTTCTCCTCGTCATTGGTATTTTGGTTATTGAAAGAGGTCAGGGACAGAGGGACAAGGTTAATGCATGGGATCTAAGGTAATATTCAATATCAGGCACTACTTTGTGTAAGAAGAGTTTGCTCCACCAAGGGCTCTGACATTGCAACATCCACATTTTGAGTGGCTGGGATCTGCCTGGTACTCAAACCTGTCCCAAACCAAGGCACTGGGTTGCTACAGTGTGTCCAGAAGCCCAGTGGGTTATTGGTCCTGGCTGAGGAGGGTGCAGGAGTGCCTTGGCAGATCAGGGCATGGGGTTAAGAAGTCCTTGGGAGGAGCAGAGATGGCTAAAACTCTCAGGATGTGAGAGCTGAGGTTTCTCTCCCATTAGTTTGGGAAGGGAGTTCTGGTCTCCCATTCCCAGGGAAGCTATTATATCTGAGCTGCAAAGATACCGTCTTATGGCAGCAAAAGTTTAAGGTAGAATGATAGAAGGGCTTGTGTTGGAAGGGACCTTCAAAGATCATCTAGTCCAACATCCCTGCTCTGGATAAGGACATCTCCCCCAGATTACATTGTTCAAAGCTCCATCCAACTAGATCTTGAGTGCTTGCAATACTAGGGCATCCACAACTTCTCTGGATAACCTATTCCAGTGTCTCACCATGCTCATCATAAAATATTTCTTCCTTATATCTATTCAAAATCTACCCTCTTTGAGTTTAAAACCATCACTTCTTGTCCTGTCACTATGGGCACTGATAAAGTCACCGTCTTATAAGCTCTCTTTAAGTATTGAAAGGCTACAGGAAGATCTCAAACATTTCTCATGTCCAGACTGAGCAACCCTAACCATCTCAGCCTTTCTTCATAGGTGAGGTGTTCCAGCTCTCATGTAATTTTTGTGGCCCTCTTCTGAACCTGGAAGTCCATGTGTTTCTTGAGCTAAAGGGACTACTCCGGTGGGGTCTTACAAGTGGGAAGAATCACCTCCCTCAACCTTCTGACCACACTTCTTTTGATACATCCCAGGACCAACTGACTGAGCTGCAAGCACACATTGCTAGTTCATGTCCAATTTTTCATCCACTAGTATCCATGAGTTCCTCTCTGAGTAGCTGCTGTTGCTTTTCTGTGGGGTGCTGCTCTGACTGGTGCATAGTCTGTCTTATGCAGTGCTGTCTGGCTGGAACAAGTGCCCTCAGGATGTGCCTGGATCTCTAGGGCTGATAAGGAGAGTCTAGCTGAGTGTGACTTTGGGGACTGAAAATCTTTGACTTCCCAGTGGCCAGTCTTCTCAGTACAGTTCTTCTGGGGTTTTGCTGTTGTGTTGTGTAGGATGTGGACCCATCTGTGTGACAGGCAGGAGTGAGGCACATGCCCAGGCAGTTCTGGACATGCAGTGAACCAAGAAAAGGTCTAGTTTGAAAGGGAAGTGACCAGTATGTTGAGGTGTCTCCAGGTGTGGACAGTCACTCAGCAGTGCTTTTAGGATGGCGAGCTTCAGTGTAGCATCAGGTCTGTTCCCAAAAGACGTCTGAAACCAAAAGCTTTCTATGGAACTGGGCCAAATCCCAGGGTAGCTTTTCACATGTGAGCCAGGCCATGGTAATGAAGAATCCCTTGCTTATTCTCTAATATCCTTTCAGCATTCAGATGGCATTTCCTCTAGCTGCAAATAATTCAAGGTTTTTAAAGTTAAATTTCAAGAGGGTCAGCATTTCTAGGAGGATATAGATGTAGTCTGTGTGCTATTCCACAGTTATATAGCAGAAAATATCCATATGTACTTTTATGAATGTAGTATATTAAAGGTACATGAAAGACAGGCCAAATTCCCAATTTTACTTAAGGAAAAATTATAGCATTGTGAGCATTTCTTCTGTGTAGTGTATTATGAATCTGAGGGAAGATAATTGAAATAATATTGTTGTGATTTAACCCCAGCAGGTAACTAAACACCATGCAGCTGCTTGTTCACTCCTTCCCCTGCCCCGGTGGGATAGGGGGGACAATTAAAAAAAAAAAAAGTAAAACTTGTGGGTTGACAAAAAGAGAGTTTCACAGGACAACAAGGAAAGAAAAAATAATAATCATAATAATAACAATAAAAATAATAGAATATAAAAAATGAGTGATGTATATGTATACATATATATAAGTGCTACTTGGCAACAACTAAAACTTCAGTGTGTTAACACCATTATTCGCATACTAAATCCAAACCACACCACTACAACAGCTACTAGGAAGAACATTAACGATCTCAGCCAAAATCAGGACAAATATTCATAAAATTATCTGAAAAAATAGTGAAAATATTATATCCTTAAGTGCTGTATGCCACAGTCCTACAATATGTATTATATATGGATACGTATGTGTATCCATATATATGTAAGTATATATGGATATTCAAGTCTTAACTGTTACATCACTTTACAGATTATCTATGCCTAAGCAATATGCTCTATACCAATATATTTCACACCAGAACTCAGGTGATGCCCTGAATTGTTACAAATAGACTTACAGTGTTTTTTCTGTGTTTTCAAATACTCTAAATTATCTGGATTTTTTTTTTTTTTGGCTTCATCTTTACTTAAAGTCTACTTTACAGAACTTTCTTTTTACTGAATTGCATTATCAAGTTCCCACTATAGGCAGTTTTCTGCACTGTGGTTGTCTTATATCGTTAAAAGACAATGCAAAAAAAAAAAGAGTACAAAATTATGAAGAAATTTTTGTTAACTTATGGCATCTCACACAATTTCTAAACATGGAGTGAAATAGTTTTGGAGGAAGTAACAATAATTTAAACTACATGATGTTTATTTGCACTCAGGCACAATGTCAAATTCAATTGATTTTCAATTTCCAGAGAAGAATATTATTATCTGTGGTCTGCCATACAAGTTGAGGAAAATGACTGTGCACTGAGCTCATCTAAAATATGAAATCTTCTTATAAAAGAAACATCCTGTTGCCTTTTCCAGAAGCCATATGGTCTATTGCAACACTGACATATCTTGTCAATATGACCTTGAAGTGAGCCTTTCAGGGTTCTTTTCATGTTGCAGCAACAGCTGAGAAAAGTAGTAGATCATTCCCACTGCTGCCCAGGCCTTAATAGAAACTCAGCAGGCATAGCTGGAGAAATTAATTATTCCTCATGTCCCCTCTCTGATATTAATGTTCCCTGCTTTCTGCTCCTATTCCCAGGGTGACATATAACTGAAATATAATATTTTTTATACCTCAATCTCCTATGTGCAAGCATAGTTTCTGAAGGAAATAGCACAATGTTTAACTAGCATGGCAAAGGTTTGTAGTGCAGTAGTCTTTGCTTCACAAGATCCAAAGTCCAAAGTAACAGAGATGGCCACAGCATATGTTAATAAAACTGAAATTCTCACGTATGTTTATTCTTGGCTTAACCCTGGTCCTACTCAACAGCAGCTAATTTTGTTCACTCAGACAGATACGGTTGGGTCAGTACTATGTATATTGAAGAACATGGTCTACATTTGAGTCAATTATGTTTGTTCTGTAATTCAAAGAGAAAATTCAGTGCAATTAAATGTGTCTTAATAATGTTCTGGTAACAGCCTCCTCTGTCCACCTGAACAGCAAGAAAAGCCATAGTTCCCAAAGATGTATCATATGAAGGAAAGTGTGCCATCTCAGTAGACAATGCTGTAAACATGCTCCTGCAATGCATACAGAATCTTGGCAGGAATGGGAAGCTCTTTTTCTTGCAAAAGCAGGTGATAATTTAGAGGCATCTTAGCTAAGAGCTTGAGATTAAATCAGCCTCATGTCTTTGAGGAAACTTTCAACTGTCTCATGAACTCAAGGACCAAGAGACTCTTACTCCGTCTTAAGCTACAACTACTTCTTTATGGAATGAGATTTAAATAAGGAAGGTTTCAATGTCAGAACACAGAAACCACATAATTAAATAGGTGGAACACAAACCTAAATTCACTGCTCCAGATTTATCCTATTCAACATTGTGTAGTTAGAACACATGCCAATGTCAGAAGCTCTGATATCACTATTTCCCCATAAGCTCCGACAGACAAGGAAGACTGAAAAGGCACAGTCAAGCAGCATATATATCCATTCACTTTAAGCATACTAGAGGACAATCTCATTGCTGTTAGTATTTTTGACTAGCATATAATTACAACCTAAGCTACTAGAAAAACATTCAATATGAGAAGACATTTGAATGTCTTAGTTGTTTAGCACAACTTTTATTAGTCCTTGAAAATCTGGTCATCTTGGTCTTAGAGGTCACAACTGACAGTCCCATCTCTGTAACATTTCACTGTTAATTTCCTGTTCTAGAGGAATTCCCTTGTTGACATTAAATTTGACATATTGAAAAATAAAAAGATACATGTTAACAATATTATTTTTTAATTTTCCAGATGTCTTCTACCTGTATCTAAATAAGAATATATAAAAAGGGATTCTTTACCTGATATTTTAGTAGTCAGCTGTAAAAAACCTTGTTCATTGAAAAAAAAGAGCTTGAAATATATAATTGAAAAATATGTCAAATATTTGAAATTTTGACTAAACAAAAAAACAAACAAAAGTATAAAGGAAGGGAATCAAGATGAAGAATGTAGTTTATTTACATATTTTACTTGAAAGTATATTGATAAAATCATTCCATATAGCATGGTTTCATGAATAACTCTGATGTATGTCAGAAGTTTCCTAGAACTTACAACCCATGATATTAGTACAGTACTACATACACCTTCCAAAAACAGATTTATATGCTAGCAACCTCTCTTCACAGAGACTGGCTGGATATTTACAGTCCTGTGTAAAAGCACTTAGTTTCCACAATGAAAACTTTACAGGGACTTAATCAATATTGTCATTAGTGTTTTGAACTGGGAAAACACGCAAAACCAATAGAAACACAGGCAAGAAATACTGAAGATATATTTAGATGGAAAAAATGAACTAAAAAATATGGAAACAATGGTCTGAAACATTCCTAGGTAATCTTGGTCACAGGCTGAGGATTTCAGGAAGTAGTATCAATGATTATTACCAAGGAAAATATACTAAATATTAGATTTGAGATTTTAAGGCAAAGTGGGCAGGGAAAAGTAGTTTGTATTATGTTTATAGAGATCAAAGATGGAGATGAACATCAGATGAACATCATGGAAAAACACTGGATATACAGGGCTTCTGTGTGACTGAAACTATCAATACAGATAACTTATTTCATTTCCTGTGGTTGAAAAGGCATGGTCAAATCAAAGAAAGGTGTAGGGATCCAATTATGGAGTGTACTTTTTCTGTAAGAAGCAAAAATTGCAAAAAGTCATATTCAGTCACTTGCCCACTCACATAAGCATACCCTGAAGGGATTTGAGCTACTCATCCTTTGTGGCAGCTTTATTTGCCTTCATAAAGCTGTTCTTTCTCCGACCAATGATTAATTTATATTTTCTGGCATGCTGGCCCATAAACTTCTTGCAAAGAAACATATAATCCAAATGTGCTCTAGGTTCAGAGACATTGGTGAATTACATTGGAGAAAACTCCATCTTGGCTATGCCAGTATACCGCATTATGCCATCAAACATTTGCCGATACAGGAAGTCAATCACTTATATTGATAAAATATTACTGGATTCCCTGTCAAGTTTTTGAGCTGTGCTAGTTATCTGTCTCCTAAGCAGATTCAAAGGGATGACTGAACAGCTGGAATTTTCTGGGACCACTTCCAGTACAGTCTGCATTCAGCCTCACCATTATTGTTATAGTTTAGTCCTATAAGCATAAGCAGTACCATGCCAGTTGGCCTAAGCTCCTGGACATGTTTGATTACCAGTGTAGCTGTAGTGCTCCTGTAGAAAGGTTTGGAGCAACCACAAAGTTATCTGTCCTTGAAAAAGGAAAGACCTGCTGGAAGAAGCAGCAATACCTTGTTGGAAAAAGGGAAAGTAAATGGGCCTTGCCTCTGTTAACTTTATGCCAATGTTTCTATTTCTCTAAGTCAGGTCTCCACTGCAGCTGAGTGCAGATAACAACAGTCAAATGAGAAGAGGCAGAATGGGAGCAGACCCTGGATACAGGCTGTCCTGCAAAGCAATGCAATGTGGGCAAGGCTCCACAATGCTGACATTCTCATGGAAGAGGGAGGATTTGGGCATGCTGAAAATAGACCTTTCTTGACATGAAGACCAGGCAGCTGCCTCAATCTCTGCCACCCACTAAGGCATGGCTTACTCCCCAACACCCCTCTCAGGGTCTGTGGCTGTCTATGAAACCAGGAAGAGAAGTCACATCTTAGCAAGGCAGCACAAGTTGAGTGGGAAAGAGGAGGCATCTCAAGACTGCTAGTCTCTACCTTATTAAGACACCCCCACTCCCCACCTCCACCCATGTTTTTTTCTTGGTGTCATTCATCTCATGAACGGAAAACATTGCTTTAGCTGAAATAAGTGTGTGGATGAGGAGACAGTGGTACACTTTGTGAAATATCATGCTAAACAACTTTAGACTCTGTATAAGGGTGTAAGGATTTTCATATTATACCTTGTAAGTGTCTCATTTGGAAGCTGAGGATGTATGAGCTGGACAAATGGGATGTTTTTATATTTGCAAATTGTCTGGACTGTTCAATGGGTAGCAAAAATCAGCTAATAAGTAGCTGGCTGGCAGCTGTTAATGAGAACAGTACCATTGTGGTTCACAATGAGGCCTTTATCTTTCAAAATCATCAATACCCTGAGGGATGACACAGAATTCATCTTTGGCAAATGTACTCATAGTACCTAGAATAGGGCTATGTTTTGGATTTGTGATAAGTGTGTTGATAATATAGAGATATTTTTGTTACTGTTTGTCATGGTTTAACTCCGGCTAG
>NW_010230302.1:55137-61349 GCF_000690775.1 Eurypyga helias | reverse complement strand
TCCTGGCTGAATCCAGCACAGAAGTCCAATGACAAGCCATTCTCCCAAAGACAGAAGTAGCAGAGGGGTACTTTTTTTTTTTTAAGACTTTTCCAGCTATCAGCTTTGCCAGCTCAAATTTTACCATAATCCAAGACTAAACAAATATCACAAGTCTCTGTTCACACCCCTGTTCATAGAGGCAGGCTCACACTTAGGAATCTCCAGTTTTATTTGGAAAGTAGCCCATGGGCATGGAGAACTAGATTCCTTTGGAAAGAAGGTTAAACCTGGCTCAAGCATCAACACTGAAAATGCATCAGTACAGAAGAAAGAGATCTGTACCCATCCTAGCTCTATGTATGCCTTATGCCTACTGTCTGCCTACTACAACTCAGAGCTTTTGCACTGCTTCAGTGTCAAGCATTCACAGAATATCTGGGGAGAGCTTTGGGGGTTGTGGGAGGAGGTATTATAATCAGCCCAGAAAGCTACCTACAGACAAGAGAAATAACAAAAGTGCAAATGAAAATAAGTGTAAGGCTTGGATGCAATCAAGTTGATTATTGTTTATGTATTCTGAATTATCATTGAGCCTTCAGACATTTTTCTTTCAACACATCCTGAGACAGGGTTAAAGCCAGAGAATCAGAGAAAGATTTTTATTTAGCATACAGGGATAAAGCCACAAATAACACTGGGCATTGGACCACCATTCAGATGAGACAGCACTCTCATGGTTCCGGAAACTTTTGTTCAGCTGGTGCCAATACCTAACACTGTTTCAAGCAACAGCTTCCCATCAGTTGTAACTCTGAAAGCTCCTCTGATTTAAGTAGGAAATTTCTCTGTTGCATTTACTTTTGAGGATAACAAAATTTTAAGATAGAGTTAAAAATACATGAATGGAGAAACCCTTATAGGTGGTCAGAGCAAAGGTCTGCTTACCCTGTTACCTGACCTCCCACAACAAGCTATTACAGGCGTTCAAGGAACTGCGTGTCATGCTTCTTACGCTCTTATGTGTCAGGAGAAGGATCCTTCCCTGCAATTCCATACAAGCATCTGACAATCACATTTTTGGGGAAGATGTTTTATAGCCACTAATGGACACTGGATTCTTCAATTTTTTTTTTCTTATTCTCATGGCCTCCCTACACCTCGAAGCCACAAGTTTAAATGACTAAGTTCTCTCAAAGAGAGAAGAGGGATATTATTTTATTCTTTAGAGCTGCTGCTTGAATAATGGCATTGGGAACCTCTTAGAACTGGCTTTGTCAGAAACAGTGAGCAATCACTCCCTATTCACCTTTTCTATACTTTCATGATTTCATAAATCCCCATCATATTTCACCTCTCCTGTACATTTGCCTTCTTATTTGAAGAGTCAGTTCCATCTTCCAAGATGACTTTTACACACCTCTCTTCTTTCCCACTATGGCTCTATTCTGCTGCTTTAATAGAATTCCAAGCTGTCTGTCTTAAGTGCTGAGAACTAAATTAGAGCCCAACATTGCATATACGTCGATGCAGCTGTTTTATCTTGTCCTTAAGTGCATTACTTTGCATTTATGAATATTGTAGTTCTGCATGCCTTTCAGTTACATCATATGAGCATTCTTCAGAAAGTCAAATACAAAGCTGACTGAACAGCTGTGTACTTAACTGCCGTGTTATTATTCACCCCTTTTTTCCCAGATTATTTACCAAGGTTTCCAGCCCAGTTTCCAGCATATGTTCTGTGTGATTTCAACAGGAAACTTCTCATGTAGGATCAGAACAAAAAGTAGTATTTGCGGTTACCATCTTTTTATTCCCCTGCTATCAATGCTAATTTAGTGCAAGGTCATGCTACACAACCACTCGCTCAGCCACTTCATTTCTTAATTTCCCGAGGACCCGTAGGTAATACTATGCTAACCTTAGACTTGTTACAGTTCATTTTCTTGTTTTAGTCTAAGTCCTACTATTAATACCAAAGTTTAAGACTGTTCCAAAGGCTTCTTGCTGGAGAAGGTAGAACTCTGCTTTAGCACATTCCTAAACTCCACTGGAGCAAAACAATGTGGCAAAACACAAGCTTTGCCTGTTTGCTGCAGCCACACATTCTCCGAAATTTCCTTTTATCACCTCACTTCTCTACTCCTCAATCTGTTTAGCCAGTCCCACTGGTTTACCAGCATGTTTCACCATCTCATTATTAAACTGAGGCTTATGATGTACCTCACATAAGCTGAAATCCAAATCCACCATGGCCTCTTCTAACGATATTGCAGGGCTTAAAAAGAGATAGCATGTACCTGATTAGAAGAGGAAATTACTTCACTAAACTCATTCTCCTTCTTTCAAAATGAAGGACAGAATTCTTCATCTGGTTTCTCAAGGCAAACAAGCCACACTAGTAAGCTTGACTGCAACTGAGTTTCTACTGCTTCCAGTGATCTGCAAGTACATTCAACATCACTAGCATGGTAGATCAAGCCCTTCATTGTCATTTGGATATATTCTATTCCCACAAGCAAAGGACTAAAGTTTGTAATCAGGGGGCAAAGACTACGTTTTAATTTTTTCATGTGAATAATATGAAGTGACAGGAACTATTGTTAAGAAGAAAATGACTGGTTTTATTTTTCCTGAACTGAAAATAGGCTAGATGCATTTCATCTGAGGTTCATGTTCACTCTACCCACTCTGTGGGACAGCAATAACTATGATTAAAGTAAAAATACCTGAGGACCTGCAAGTTCTCAGTCTTGTCAGTTATAGCTGGAAACATCTAATACTCAACTGGATTTCTGAAGTTCATACTGCCACAAGTATTAGTTTTGTATTCACAGGAAACTTACTGTCCAAGTCAACAGAAACCCATGCCACCATACCTAACCTAATAGCATGGGACAGTGCCACAGTAATAATTTGTGTAAATACCACAATGTGTTGGGCAATTAAAAACCTACAGAAAAGACCAGCATGAGTTTCTGAAGTTTTATTTAAGTCACATTCAGCTGATGCAAGCACACAGTTCTGATGACCTCACTGGAATTACTGAAATCTGTGTCTCCTAACACCTAGCATTAAAAAAAAAGTCAACAATAACTGAACTTCCAGATATCTTTCTCTAAATCAAAACATTCAAAAGAAAGGCTGCTCATCTATCCAAGGCAGGTGCAGGCACGTGCTGCCATCTGCCTTATGATTATGTTTGTAATACCCCTACAATTATCTTATCCTTCTGTGTGCAATTCAGTCTGCCTCTCGCTCAGAGCACTAAGCTGCCCAGAGATGAAGTGCAGGTATTGAGCTTTAGAAAGAACAGCTGCTAGATCTACCATTTTTTTCCCCCCAGGCTCAAATGTAGGAGATTAGGACAGAAAAGTCAGTTTTTGCTATTCAATTATACAATTCCCAACATCTATCTAGGTATAATTTAAGCAAGTAACATATATGCTATTTTCTTCTATATTCACAATATTTTAAAATATTCCTACTGTGGTATTTAATACATATTAACTACATGAGTTAAGCAAAAGGATGGTTTGCTTGTAAAGAGAAAACTCAATTTACATTTTTCTTTCAGTTGGCTCTCAGCTAGTGTTATAAATAGTGGACAAAATTATCTATTTCACAATTCCTGGTGGTAAAGCAATTTCTTAATTAATATGCACTAGTAATTATAGAAGTTAATGTCAAAATACCACTTGAGAAATCACAGGTGATGTCAAAGAATTCATATAGTTTAGTTTTTCCCTCTCTGTTACTTTGCATATAAGATGACAGTAAGGGCAGCAAGTAACATCTGAACATTAGATGCAGAGCTGTATTATCAAAACATAACTGCAACATATACACCTCTATTCCAAGAAGAAATAGGTTCAGGTTATTTTAGAACCTCCAGCAGTGAACATAACATTAGGCTTAAGTTTGGATTTTTGGCAAGCAAATGGACTATCAAATTTAAAAAGAAAAAACAAAACCACTCCAAAACAGTGTCACATAAAAAAGAACTAATCAATTAATTCCAATGGATCTCCTGTTTCAGTAGCATAGGAAGTAAAATCAAATTCCCAGGAACATAAGGAGGCAATAAGCAATGCTCAGGGTCGAAAGTCACAAATTATTCTTAGTTTTTTGTTTATCTGCTATGCATAATCAACCTTTTTTTCTTCTTCTACTTTTTTTCCTATTGTCACTTATTTCATTTTCTCATTTTTAACTGGAAATCTATGTTCCCTCATTGCTGACTTTGCTTCAAAGCAGGGTCTGCACTTTGGTTTCACATCAGGTTTTCATGAAAAAAATATCAAAACCATTCATGCAGTCTGCCCTGTTCTCAGGGACAAAAAAGAATATCAAGGAACTTTGTACTTCATGGAAACGTGTGACCATCCTTCCCAAACTGCCAAAACGCAAATCATAGCTGCATTCAATTTTGATGAAATTCTCACAGTGCAGTAATGCATCTTGAGCTTTGCAGTTCAGAAAGGAAAGTGTCAGAAATTGCATGCAGATGTAAATACACTATGAAAATAGTATTCTCCTTGCAAAAACAAACCTTTTTACATCACTGAAGGAAAAAATACATTTTTAACTGTTTTCCATTAACAAGATTTTTATATGCCTTTTATTTCCCATTTTCATTATTCAAATAGAAAGCATTCAGAATTTTAAATATCTTGTGATTCAGCCCTAGCCAGCAACCAAGCACCACACATCTGCTTGCTCACCCCTCCCTCCCTCCACTCCCCAGGCAGGATGGGGGAGCAAAGCAGAAGCATAAAAGTGAGAAGAACCATGGACTGAGATATAGACAGTTTAATAGGTAAACCACACGCTGCACACACAAGCAAAGCAAACCAAGGAATTCATTCACCACTTCCTCATTCACTCCTTCCCACCAACAGGCAGGGTTCAGCCATCTCCAGGGCTCCATCACACATAATGGTTATTTGGGAAGACAAACACCATAACTCTCAACTTTCCCCCTTTCCCCCAGCTTTACGACAAGCATGACACCATATGGCATGGGATATCCCTCGGGTCAGTTGGGGTCAGCTGTCCCAGCTGTGTCCCCTCCCTGCTCCTTGCACGCCCCCAGACTCCTCACTGGCGGGGTGGCAAGAGGCAGAAAAGGCCTTGGATCTGTGTAAGCACTGCTCAGCAATAATGGAAACATCCCTGTGTTATCAGCACTGTTACCAGCAAAAATCCAAAACACAGCCCCATACCAGCTACTCTGAAGCAAATTAACTCTACCCCAGCCAGAACTAGCACACACTCTTGACCTTTTCAATAAGGGGAAGTACAATGAAACTTGACTTGTATTCACAATACCCCCAAATCATAGTACCTGACCCTGATGCTTCACATTATCAGCTTTTTATTACTTATGATTTATCACCTTCTAAGATAATTAAAGAGGCCAATTCTTTAAGCCAGTAGTCCATAAGCTGAAGATAAAATATGTAAAACATGTTACATACCTCTGTTCTCAAAAGCTTGATCCTTCAATTTTGTACTTTCAAAGGAGGACCATTTCTTACATCTTCTCAGAGAAAAAAGAAAAATAAAAGGAAATAGTTTTAGTCAAAGAAAACAAAAAATATAGGTTACAATATATTAAGGTTTTGTTCCATCTGCAAGTGTGAAAGCATACATAATTTTGTTATACAATTTAAAGCATCTAAAACATGTTCCATTTAATCATTTACATCTTGCAGCACTATTTTATTAAACACTGAAATATTTATAGCTTTTAAGACTCTAATTAAAATGTTATCTCAAAATTTTCTTATTGCATATGAAGACTTAACATAAGAAAACAGACAATCCAGTAAATATTTGAAAGAAAAAGACCCATGAATATTCACTCATGAATGGCAGAGTGAAAGCAGCAGCACACAAAAGCTACTCTGAACATAATCTTCTGCAAAGCAGCAAAGCATAGCCCGATCTAACTCATGTGGCTACAACTTCTAACTGTCTCTTGAAAACGCTTTGATTATGAATGTAGGATTGGAAGAAATTAGAGATAGCAATTTTAGACTATCATGAGTGTAACAGACCATTTTTGTCCCCCCATTTTCAAAAGCAACATAACAGTGGAACTACTCAGCTGATCCTTTAAACACAGAAAAGCAGAGAGGGTAGAGAGAAGCACATGTTGGAACTGAACCACTGGGTTAAAAACTGGTCCCACAGACATGGGAAAACATTCACATCTCCTACAAGAGATG
>NW_010230302.1:40559-55106 GCF_000690775.1 Eurypyga helias | reverse complement strand
AGTCTCTACCACTACTGGCAGTCTGCACCCTTCCATACAGGGAAAAGACCCTCTCTTCCCCTTCCCTTACCCTCCACTAGAAATCTTTTTTCTGTTCTGCTTTTTCCTTTTAAGATGAAAACTTAAACACATGTACATCCAGAACACCAGCTCCCAGGATTTCTACTTGCAGAGGAAGGACTTTATTTTAATCAAAGAGCGGGGTACACCAGCAGGACTGCTTTCCTAAACTGTTCTTCCATGATATAATTCATCTGCACAGTGGACAAGCACTGCCACATGCCTGAGGCCTTCACACAGTTTAAATACAGGGATGTCTAACTGTCAAAGGCTATAGAGGTACCAGCATAAGACAGGCATCCTTTGGCAGCCATGCCAAGGCACAGATCCTGCTCCTACATGAACAGCACCTCCCAGGCACCTCCCACTCATTATTTGGGAGCAGTCACCTGCTTATGGCTTTCCTGAGACCCGAGGTCAAAAGTGGAGCAAGGAGAGCTGTGCGAATGATTCAAGTGCAGAGAGAGGAAATAAAGGACCAGGAACATACTGCTACAGCATTACTCTTGTCCTCTCTGACCTAACAGCAGCTGGAAGGATACCAAACTCCTGCATTTAGGTGTCTCCGCTCCACTCGGCATCCAAAATTGAAGTCAGTGACCCCCATGAATATCGCACTAAGCCCCAAAATTATATGGACGATTTGTAGCATTTACATACCTGAGTGTCCTTTGCTTTATTTAGAAATGGATTTGTACTAAGATGCCTAAATAATTACATACCATTCATCAGTTACATCAACAATTTACTGACTTCAGCTGTCCAGCTGATTTCAGATAAAGTCAGTTTGGATTTGTATAAGCATATGGACTAAATATTTACCAGACGTAATAGCATTCTTCAAACAAAACTACTACATGGCAGTGCAATAAAAATTACTACTATTTAATAATTTATTTATAATAATTGTTGTAGGTTTGGTTGGGTTTGTGTTTGTGGGTTTTGGGTTTTTTTGTGTGTGTGTGTTTTTTTTTTTTTTTAAGAAAATGGTGAAAAATCCTGATTTAAAAAAAGATAATACTTTAAAGCCATATTTAAAATGCTGGAGGCATTTTATTTGACATTTCTAAGTGACACCACTTTCATTTCCCTCTGAAAAGGAAATACAAATGAGTGCTATCATTCTTGTTATGTTTCTTTGTTTTCAGGAGCAGCTTGTTTATTTGTTTGGAGTTGGGGGGGAGGGAGGGAGGGGGGGGTGTTTGGTGCGGAGGGGGTGGTGTTTGGTGCTTTTTTTTTTGATCAGGTTATAGATGGGCTTGCAGTGGGTTAGCCTTGGCTGTCTGCTAGCCACTCACCCAGCTGCTCTCTCACTCTCCCTCATCAGCAGGCCATGGGAGAAAATAAGCTGAAAAAGCTCAAGGGTGTACATGAGGACAGGGAGACCGCTCAGTTACCAACACAGGCCAAACAGACTCGACCTGGGGAAGATTAATTTAATCTATTGCCAATTAAGAACAAAGTATTATAGTGAGAAACAAAAACAAAACTAAATACACCTTCCTTCCTTCTTCCCAGACTCAATTTCACTGCCAAATCTTCTACCTCCCACCTTGAGGGGCCGAGGCATGCCCTGTGGCAGACAGGCCTGTCGGAGCTGTCTGGAACCAGCTATGTCCTCCACAGGCAGCCCTGGCCTCTCCTCACAGAGGCCAGGGCCCCTGCAGCTCCCTGGTACCAGTGCCTGGGCACCCACACCCAATACTGGGCTCAAGAGCCATTCCACTTTCACAGCTTGAGGCCTTTTCATTGCCTAGGCCCTCTTAGTGAGAAACTCATTCTTGTTTTGTGCAGCTTCTCTTCCACCATCACTAGTTTTAAAAAACCTTTCAAAAACTTAAAAAACCCAACTTTTTCCCCCCTGGGATCCAGTTGGGTGTTTTATTGCTGTTAACAGAAATATCCATTAAAAAGCCTATCTAATCCTCCAGTAACAGACAAAGATGAAGAAAACACCTAACTTGCAATATCAACTTTTAGATTCTGTAAAGGGCATACCATCTTGAAATGGATAGTCAAATCAGTATTGTCTCAGGATTTGCTCTTCCTATGTCAATTTACTATAAATACATATAGATAAGTAGAAATATTTCAATGCTACAAATGTGTGGGGAAAGATGTACCAAATGCTTCGAAAGTCAAAGCAGGGCACCGCACCTGCTTTAACTCATTCAACAAGATTGAAATATATAGTAATAAACCCAAGTATTTTAGAAAAAATTAAGCTCAAAACTTAAGGAGGCTATCTCATTTCTTTTATCACGATGGAAGAAATTAACCATCTCAAATACCAGGGAATTAGTCAACAATATTTTAAGCTTTGAAATATTACACTGAAGTGATAACTGATTAGTATTCACATTTTCAAATAAAGGCAAACACCATTAGAGATACCAAATGAAAGGAGCTTGAAGGTAAGCACACAATTCAAACAAGTTAATAACATACAGATCACTAAGGGTCATGTTCACTCCATGGAAAAATCATAAATGTCAGAAGGTTGGAACTTTGAAATGGGTGCATTCCAAAAAAAAAAAAAACCACCACCCTAACTTAAATTTCATAATTTCTGATTAAAAAAAATAGAGAAGTCCAGTGCCTGTGAAATAGTAACAGTTGTAGAATTAGACATACAGCAAATATTTACCTATAATACATGTTATACAAATATTTGGTGGCAAAATTACATTTATTTTCTACTTTTTATTCCCTGCTAAATACCAAATCAATTACACTTGTGAAAAAGCAGTAACAATAAAACTGATCTATGGTCAAACTGCTGTGGCCTCAAAGTGTATTTATGGAGACAACTTGCACAAGACCTAGCTTAATCTTTAGATTCTAGGTTAAATTATGTTTCTGAAAACATAAAAGAGGAGTTGGCAGCCTTAAAATAAACCCAAACCAAACAAAAAGCCACCATGTTATCAATACATGACATTTGATACACTCAGTTACCCTTAATCCTGTCATACACTTCTATGGAGTTCATCTCAATATTTAGATCCCAAATTTTGCACATGCATGTCTTCAAATGCTGCAAGAATTCTTACAAGCTAAACTTGCTGTTATTCTATTCCCATGATTTGCATGTCTTACCTTTTCACTCCACCATAAAAGAATGGAAAATACTATAGACTACAACATACTCCTCCATCCTCTTCTTAAATGGCTGAGAAAGTTCTGGGCTGTTACGCTGTGCACTCAGGAAACTCATCGCAGAAATAAGATAATGGCTACTCTGTGTTAAAACAAATTGTAAAACCCATCATTACTTGAGGAGGTGCTCTCTAAATGTATAAATCCTGACTGGCAGTCAATTAGTATTACTTTTACCACTTGCCCACACCCCCATTGTTAAGTTAATGTTTTTGCACTCCCTCTCCCTAAAGACCCACTAGAACTTTATGAAATACAGTGACACAAAACTCCGACACAGTCCTTGCTACAAAATATGCCTCAGATGGCAATTAATCAAAGGATGCCATGAGCTCAACAAAACCTTCACTAAATACGACAGGACTGAACATCTACAGCCATTGTTTCAGTTGTAAATCTTGTGAATGCTTTTTACTGTAGCAACAAATTGCTAATAAATTCAACTTGCATTACCAGAAGCATATAAAGGACAGGATACACTTCATGATGTTTTTTTTCAGTGTCCTCCCAAGCCCATGCACTCAGGCATATTGCTTCCAGAAATATTTTATAGTTAGCAGTGATACACTGTCCCCCCTACCCTCTCCTATGACTGATGAGACAGAGAACACTGACTGAATGACATTGCCTGGCACTACGTCCCTCTCGCTCAGAAGAGATGGGAGGCTTTATGCTTACAATTCACATTACCTTTAGCAGCAAACATCAACATTAATTGCACATGTATCATTGGGCAAATAGGCTTCTTAAAAAACCCAACAACAAAACAATAGTAGAAGTGCTGTCCATGCAAAAGTGATGGTGTTTGCCAGCACTCTTCTAATGTATATATTCAATAAATGGGGCTGACAAGCCAGCCACAGCTAAGGTTACTCAGTGAAGGGTCTCAAATTCTCAGAGTACTTCAAATACTAATTGAATAAAGCAGCATAATAGATTGAAATGAAATGAACATAGATAGGAAATTCCTAAGAGGAAATGATTCCTCCTGTGAGCTATACGGAAGCATTCACATCCCACGTGGCTTTAATCCCTACCAACTACAAAGGCCACTGGCTTGTTTTTACTCTTATCTCATATTACCAAGTTTTGCTCTGAATGAGGACATGATAGATCCTAAAGACAGAAACAGATACTGTTTGACGAGAACCAAAAAACACACTAAACAAAAGATCACAACCCTTATGCCTCATGTCTAGGGATCACTACTGATGGTAAGTTGGTTTAGATTCAGACTGATCCAGGCTGAACATAGATGGCTCGTCAGCAAGCTGTAGCCCATGTAATACAGTAGTAAGCTATTGACCACAGCATACACTGGCTTGGGGGGCATGGTGTGCTGGGGCAGGGAACCATTCAGACAAAGCTAGCAGGACAGGTGTTTGCTTTTCACTTGTATTCCTGATGTTGTTACTCAACTTTTTGTTTGCTGCTTCATTTCTTGCAGGTTTGAAACCCAGAATCAACTGCAGCCTCACAAATGTATAGAGCACAAAGGATTAAAGAACTGAAGGTCTCTCTTCACATCCTCACCTAATCAGTAAAAAACCAGGAGAGACAAGTAGAGGAAAACTGTTCCACAGAAATACAACTTGTTGCCACCTACCCCAGTAAGGGGAGGTGAAGATAACATTATAACCATGTCTCTGACACAGTTCAGCTAACCTGTTGAGCCAAGGAAGACAGCAAATTTAAAAAAGTTTAAGCCAGAGACATGTAATTCTGGGATATCTGTATTTTGCTGGTGTGCATCCTTAAGAAGTCCTATGCAGCTCTGCTGTGTTGGTGTTTTCACAGCTGGCCATCTGCTTTATGGCAGCAGAGTCATATAAAACTAAAGGGAAGCAACAGCTTGGTAGACTCTCACTAAGGGCAGAGATAAAGAGATTTCAGTAGAGAAAAGGGGGAAGAGGAACTGGAGGAAAAAGTGACTCCCTCATATAAAACTCATCTCAAAAAACCCAGTTATTTCCTCAAAATCTTAGAAATTCCATTCTACAGAAAATCTTGTCATCATGAAGGGTACCAACATTCAGAAGTCAATTATTTTGCAAACACAGAGTGACAATGGTCACTAATGTAAAAATAAACAAACAGTACTGGTATGTAAGGAAGTAACTTAGTACATTAAAATATTTTTTCAGTTAGGAAGAGCTACTTTCCCAAAAAATACATTTTTAAGGAAACAATATTTCAATTGGGCATTTACTTCATTAAAGTTTAAAAATAACAGAAAGTAACTTCTGTTGCCAGGAAAACCATTAGTATTGGTACATGACATGGGTTTCCAGACAACTTTTTAGTAACTTTTGTTTGGTTAAAGATATACAGGTGGAATTTTCTGGAGAAACTGTAAACAGCTGCATTACAGCAACAGATACTAGCCCACAAGAGGTTTGATTACCTTCTATTTGGAGACTGAGCAACTCACTGTAAGAAAATACCTGGTTTTAGAAGGTGCTGCCACTGGTGTTTTGTTAGTTGGCATTTACTAACAGAGACCAAAACAGGTATATATGTTTGGTTCAGGGAAGTTTAAGGGAAAGCTGCTTATTCTTTTACAAACTAATCCTTCTTCCCTTGTGTTCAGTCACATAATAGTCTGCAGTTCACAAGTACCGAATACTTGCTAGCATTGTAAAGATGGAATCAATAGTATAATCCTATTAAATTCTGCAATGCAGGCTACTTTTCAGATATACAGTGGAATCCTCTTAAATTGATTTTTTTTTTTTTTTAAATAAAAGGTAGGGTTATGTGAGGCTCTATCTCAAAACCCAAAAATATTGTCTACATAACGCTCTTAAGGAAGCAGTTAAGTCTGTTTTCCTCTGTAGTTTCTGTATATTGGCTGGCATGTAACTGTCAATTTACTAGATGATCTTCTAAAATAAAACCAAACCTTCTTTAGTTATTGTAACCATAGAGCAATGAAATAATTCATGAGCTTACTCATATAAAGCTTCATTAAGGACCGATACTTCCATTTGCAGGTGAGTTATGGACACCTATTTCCGAAATTGTCTCACTAACATGACCAGATTATTCTTATTTACACTGAAAAAGAGTGTTACCATCTGCTGGAGTGCCTTTCCAGATACCAGCTCTTGTACAGTTCATTCCATTCCAAACTTCATCTGCTTATATATGAAGAGCGCAGGATCTCTAAACCTATTCTGAATAACCATCATGTTTGAACCTATTGGAAGATTTAATCCCTTTCCCTCACAGTGCAGGGGGATAAGTGCCACCTGCAGCACTAGTTACCCGACTCTTGCATCAACAAAAATGAATGTTATCTACCCCAGGCCACACACAGGCCACTGCAGCTAAGCAGTGAGATTTCTGGTGATACTCTCTGATGGTCAGACGTAGATTTCCCATTCTATCACAGCATCCATCCAGCAAATAGCACCATAGCTCATACATATCCCAGGACAGCCTGATATTTTTCTCATGTCTTTCAGAGCAAAGAAACTATACACAGAAAATGAAGTAATTCTTTCTCTGCTTCCCTAGAAAAGACCATCTTTAAGTGTCCTACCTTCTATTTTTCCCTGTACTAGCAATGCTTCCCAGTTGTGCAACCACTGTAGATAGGATCTATGATATTAACAGATGTACAAAAAAAACTTAGGGCCTTTGCAATACCTCAACTACCTTGAGGCATAAAAAATCTGCAACTACAATTTGCAACTCCAAGTCTTAGCAACTCTATGATCAGAATGATACACTGACATTGCCCAAAATATGATGATTTATCATTTCTCCAAGCAATAAATGTACATACTAATTTTTCCTAATTTGATGCATTATGCAGATTAATTTTTATTGATAGTGCCAAACCAGTACCAGAGCTTCTATACCAAATCATCATCAGCATCCCTCACATAGCACTAGCTAGACACTTCCTTCTCTGACACTTCCTTCTCTGAAACAGTCAGTAGACACAGACGAGCCAGAGGCCGAGCAATGACTTCGCTTCACCCATTGGTGCAGCAGGGCCATGAGGGAGCTGGGGAGCACATGCAGAACCTGCCTTTGACCCATCCATCTTTCACATTTAAAATTAATCTCTCTACAGATGACACCATGTTACAAAGGTTTGGGATTGACAGGAGGAGAAAAAAAAAAAGGGCAAGTATAGCAACCTCATTAGGATTCTGCTCTCAAAGGCTCCACACAGCTTTGTCTTTTGAAGACTAAAAGCTGCTTAACAAGTCAGCAATAGCTCCCCCCCACCCCCCACCCCCAACAGCTATGGTAACAGCCTTCATTGCACAAACACGTTTCTTGAACTACTTTCCCAAGTCTCTGCTAACTCAAACCTGTGGAGTGAAATTAATGCAAGACAGCTCTTTTGTCTCCCTGCTTTTTTTAAACACTTCGCATGACAAGTATATCACTCCTGTTTCCTGTCTTTCACCTTCTATTAGAAATACTTCATCAGAATATACATTTCTGAGATTAGGGATAAGCAGTTTATTCAACTAACTCCACAGAATCAGTTGTCACAACTGCAGGCAAAGTTAACCTAAGTTTTCAGAGGATTTCTGTCCAAGAGGAGCCAGTTGGCAGTGCACTTCAAGATGTACTTGTTCAAGCATTTGAGCAAACTTTTTAAGGTTAACAGCAAGGCTTTTGTGCGGTTATGCAATTATGTTAATCAGAGGACCACACCAAATTACCCATCCCAATAAAACAAGTGTAGCTTTTCTCATTTCTGGAGACAAGCAGGCAGAAGTATCGATTTTCCCCTTTACTTCCATTTTGCTTCAAAATCTGGACACCAGCCTCTCCCAGAATGCAAGCACCTAGCTGTCCTTACTGCAGCACCTGGAGCCTGTGGGGACAAGTACTCAAGTGGCACATCAGCTTGAGGAAGAGGCAGCATGCTGCTTTTGCACTCCAGACACCTTGTGGCTACTTCATCTAGCCTAAAAAAAAAAATCCTGTTGAAACAGCATAGCCAGAGAAATAAGTTAAATTACATAAGCGCTGTCATATCGATATCTAATATTAAACTCCATGAACTGCCATTCTCTCTCCTTGCACGAAGCCTGAAGGAAAAGATGTGGTTCTGTACAAGCAAGGGGTGTGGAGCAAGCTATGTCATGCCCTTGCTCAGCAGCTGGTCCAACGGTTTATGGAATCCTCTTTAGGAATTTGATCCCTTCTGTACAACTTTCAGCCACCAAGCTTCAGTGTTCTATTACAAACAACACCAAAATATTAACTTGCTTTGAAAATTTTCTACCATACACTAGCCTTCTGAAACATGAACCCTGGGCATAAAGGGAAGGAAGCATGCACTTATGAACAGAACGCGTGAAAAGCAAATGCTTTCCTGATTAATAAATCACAATAGCAGCATTAATGTCAAGAGTGAACGAATAAAAACCACAAAGCAGAGGTAATTTTTCAATTTGAGATTTCTACTGATAAAAACTGTATGGCAGCTGCAGTAAGATATCAGTTGTCCCAATCCTTAAACACATACATGTTTCTATGGAGTGGAATCAGATCTGAAAATAAAGCATTTAGAAACTGATATACATTTGATGCACCCACAGTTCTGAACACAGGAGGCAGATCTAGCCTTTTTTGAAGGGTTGCTAAAGTCAATACCATTTCCCTTCTCACTGCTCCATCCCTTTGCCTTTATAAGGAGATTTGAATTGCAGAAGCAGAAACTACACTGTACTCCCAAAAGTACACCACTGACACACCCGGCACTGATTACATATGTAGAACCCCGCATATAAAGCATAGGAAACCCTAAGCATTTCAGAAATTCTCAAAATTATGAAACCGAAATTAATATGCATGCTTAAGATAACATATGCAGTGTTGTGTTCATTCAGAACACGCTCAGGGACTGAACTCTTCAGGAAGTCCCTGAATTTCTAACCCCCATCAGCCATGCCCTCTGAACAGAGATGATCTCATAGCAGTCTTTCACCACCCCCCAGAAGGAAGAGAACCATTTAAAAGCAATGGTTGTAAAGCCCAGACACAGGACACAGCAGTAGCACCGATTTCCCTGAACAGCACAGAGCTCTTCTGAAAGGAACCATAGGATTAACAAATCAGATTTTTCATGATTTTGAACATTATCTGCTTAAATTTACTAAATGTAGAGGCCTGTAGACCTCAGGAGTGAGAACACTTCACTGCATAAAAACCTTCATTCAGAACAGCTTGGAGGTCCACGTACTTCCTTATGAAAATAATTTTTATTGCTGTCTTCCTTCCTTCCTCTTTACTCCATAAGCAGAATAATCAGAAACACCAAACAACCCCCAAAACAATGTGTTTTCTAACAGGCACCGACAAATTGACAGGGAAGAGAGAACAGTCACATTTGTAGGATCGCTTTGTGTTATTTTTACATGTACAAGAGAAACATCAGCGATCTAGAAGTATATGACTGACTCAGCTAGTGCTATTGAGGCAAAGATGATGAAACACCTTGCGCATTCAGTGATTCATTCTAGATAGAAATCAGAAAATAGAAAAGCATGCATAGATGATAATGTGGGGGAATCAAAAACAGAGTGCTCAAGCAGGACATACAGTGCTTAAAAAGACTCACCTAGGTGAATAAAAAGAGCAGGAAGCCTCAGTGGTTCCAAACAGACTGACAGGGCAAGAGCTGTGCTGTGCTTAGGCCTTTCTTGGCAATTGGTCAGTGCAGGAGAGCAACAGAACTGTGATGGTACAGGTCAGCAGCAATCTAAATAGGCAGCAATGAAAACAAGATGTGTCCACACCTGAAAGCACTTCAATGAGTTAACTGGTTAGAAAAAAAGTGTTTGTGTATTCAAGTATGAATATGAAAAGAATTTTCAGTGGAACACTTCTGATATTTAAAAAGGGGGGGAAAAAAAGACAAGAAGTGTTCCTGTAAAGACCCATTTTGCAAGTGCTACAGTTTTATCTTGTCCTTTAAGACGAGAGGGAGGAGGGAGGGAGAGGAATGATGATTCAGAAATAAATCTGAATCATTTTTCCCTGGAACTATGCTTAGAAGAAGATAGTATTAAGCCTGCTATATTCAGAGTTAACATCACAATACAACTCTTGGGCACAAATATTTCTAATTTGTCACTTAAATTCTCTAATTGAAGTGTTTAACCTGGTGCCTTTAATCTAAATGAATTAACATCACCATAATGACCTAATGAAGAATCCGATCTGCAAACTAGCACACTCTGAGACAAAAGGAAGATGGAATCAGAATCTAGTATTCCTTCAGAAAGGGTAATGTACTAAAGGACAGGGTTTTGCTGGAGCTGCTTCACACTACCTCAGCTGAACCTGGTACTGGTATCATTGAAGGCTCACAATGAAGCAGTTACAAACTGATTTCATATCCTATTTCTGCTCCCCATCCTGCACTTGGTGAGGTGGCTTCTCATCTCCTAGTCAGCACCCTGTTGAAGAGGTGGCAAATAGTTTCTTTACAGCTTCTTGGAAGCCCTCCACGCCCTTCAGGCATCATGCTAAGGCCAGAGGAGCAGCAGGATTGGCCTTAGCCTTGTCTAAGAACAGCAGAAGTAACTTTTCCTGAGCACAGCTGAGCAACTCACAGCCTTCCTGAACTGCAATACAGAGTTTACAGACTGCAGTGACCTCTCTGTTGTTGTGGGATTACACTTAGAATAGGCTTTTTCAGAAAGGGAAAGTCTACCACTTAGAATATATTTTAATACTTCAGAGGTCTTCCTGGGTTTCAAAGATATAGCATGCGATCTAGAAATAGAAACTGAAGTATGTATGTATATATAAACACACACATATAGCTACACCTGATCCAGTACATCTAGCTGTTTGATGACTCATTAACATGAACCCAATCATAAGTGTATTTTGCTCTCAATTATATCTATTTATATTTAATTTCTGAATATTGGTAACCAGATTTTTTCAATGCTTACAGCACCTAACATTTTTCCCCCCAACTCATACAGAAGAAAAAAGTTCATATCACCCATTGAAAGTGATGTGTGCTTTGTAATTGGAACATTTTCAGCTAATTGCCAAGTACAGAACCTTTTATTCAGATTTTAGTAAGACTAAATAAATGAGAGGAGCTTTCATTTTGTAAGGGATGGTTTCACATTCTACTAAACACAGATCTGTGAACAGAAAATGATTTACCTGAGTAAAGCACCTCAAAATACAGCTTTTGAGCAGCACAGTGAAAGAACTATGAAAAACTATTCTCTCAAAATTTTGTTTGGAGAACACCCTAAAGACAGTTTATGTAATTCAAATAAGGAAGATTTAGTTAATTACCACATGCAACTTGAACTTCTGACATTCTTCAATACACTGCTCATATACCCTATGAAACCACATCTTAGTCATGCATCCCTAACTGATTTCATATTGACCCCCAATCTGTCTTGCTAGTGTTAAAAACAGTCTTGGGAAAACTCTGTAGAATTTGGCAGCCTCAGTATCATGTTTGTCTTGCAGTGAGTAAATCATTCTTAAGCTATAATGTTTCTGTGGTCTGTTTGGTCCTTTTTTTCCCCCCCTTTGCTTATTTTCTGTACATAATTATTTGTGTAAAAGTTACAAACTGTAACCCTAGCATACCAGAGGTTTTATGTGCTCCCCCCACCTATTAAACCAAAAAGGGCAAGCAGGCTTAAGCAAACTTCATATTAGCCCAAAGATCAATGCTGGAACTTCTGGCAGATTTCTTCCTTAAGCAATCAAAATCCTACTCCAAACACAGTCCATATTTCAGAGGGCTTGTGTTTTGATAAGCCAGCTGCTGCTCTTAATAAGGAGAGAGACCATAAGCATGAAAGCAACCTACCTAAGAAAGGCAGCCAGCATTTTCTTTCTCAACAATTTGATTTAAAAAAACAAAATTACTATCTCAAAAATTACTGCCACAATTGGACTCTGTTACCTTCTGTGGGGGTTTAATCTACAAACAGCTGCCATCCCCTCTGGGGCAGGAGGGAAGATCTCCAGAGGAGCAGCAGGACAACAGCTGTCCCTTGACTCCCTTTCACAGCAAGTTTCTACTTGTAGGAAAATGCTTTCTAACCCAAGTAGCACACCAAGAGTTTATGTTCTGCAACAGATAGCATAGCAGTGAATCTAAAGCTGAGTAGACTGAGGACAGAAGTTATTTTTGAACCCCACGAAACATGTAAACTTTTCCAATTTACTCCCTATTTTTGTAGCAGTCTTTACATCATGTCAGTTTAACTCACAGCTTGGCTTTTCCTATTCCAGCTGCCCTCCTTTATAAAATATTCAAAGTCAGGAAGACTTAAATTAAGTATTTTTAAGAGCTTGACTAGCATGAAGGTCTGCTCAGAAATTCACGTGAAATGATTAAACTGTATTACTAATTTCCTTAATTCAACTTCACTAACACAGAAGGTCTCTTTCCTGGATCTAGTGCTTGATGTTCCTAGACTTGAATTACTGGCGGTTTTTTCAGTTAAGAGAACACAAAAATGACAGCATCTCAGCAAACACTGTCAAGTATGACCTGTTCTCCTGTGGCCCTGCCCACTCTTCACTACTACCAGAGAGCAGATTTTTGAGTCTGCTCCAGAGGATCTTTGCCTTCAAAGATTAAAACAGTTAATTAGCAGGTCTTTCATTGGGCAATGTAATGTGGGTGAACATGGCTCACTACTCTCCAATATAAGTTACACATTCAGGAGACCACATTTACTTGCGTTTTTTTCCTTCTGTCTTTCATTCTTGTTTCAACTCAGAATTATATCCGAGTCCATCTATACACATTCCCTAAATGCTTTAATGAGGATGGGTAGCTAGTGAATTATCAAAAGGTTACAGAAACTGTTCTTGGCTCATTTCTATCCTTCACACATGCATTCATGTTCAAAGACCAAGGTCTGTCTTCCCTACACATGTTTATGTTAAAAGAATCTGTGGTTCTTCCATTGACAGAAAGAAAAACTTAAGAGTAAGAGAGGATATCCAGCTACCTATTGACAATCCAAAGAACCCATACATATCCTCATCAGGGTTTTCTGTACTTCAGGACTTTGTCAACCACCTTGAAAGTACTGACTGCTCCCTAGTCCCTCATTAGGAAGCTCTCCTACACATGTTTATGTTAAAAGAATCTGTGGTTCTTCCATTGACAGAAAGAAAAACTTAAGAGTAAGAGAGGATATCCAGCTACCTATTGACAATCCAAAGAACCCATACATATCCTCATCAGGGTTTTCTGTACTTCAGGACTTTGTCAACCACCTTGAAAGTACTGACTGCTCCCTAGTCCCTCATTAGGAAGCTCTGTAGCCAGAAGATACAAATGTTTGATGCTGACTACTGACTTGGAGAGGTCCTATTTTTCAAACTTATTTGACACAATTTAAAAAGAAGCAACCCACAGAAGAATTCTTTCCTTGAAAGTGATTTGAAGAAGCTCTCCAACCACTAAAGCATAAATTTACAGGTCAACTCTGACAATTTAAGGAAATATATTTTGTTGTTGTGTTATGCATTTAAATTATTCCGCAGGGTACAATTTATAAAAGTTGAAATTCTTTAGAGAAAAATCAATATTATCACTGCAGCCCAGCAATATATTGCATCTTCTACGGTAACCCCTTCAAAGAAGCAGAAGTCATTAGGTTAAGACGGGAGGAGGAGACAGTCCTTCCAGGAACACATTTTATACTTAATCTGAAGAAATGCACAAAACTGTCGATGTATTTAGACCGAAATACTGTGCTGAGCACCAAGGTGTATATTTTATCCAAATAATTAATTATTCCACTTTTTGTTTTTAAGTTTGCCTTTTTCTTTTTGTTTTTAGTCCTCTGTATTTTCTTTAGCTCCCATCAACCTCCTAGGTCCCTCTAGTTACACATCTGAGATTTAGCTAATGTGTAGAAAATTCTAAATCCCTTAGAAAATGGATTCCTTGGTATTAATGGATTAGGCACACTAATTTTTCTGTATTGGTTTGCTTCTCTACTGACAGAAAGAAAACTGTTCTTTGCTCTTTACAGAAGTTACTATAAGTTGTCGCAGTAAGTATACCAACCTCCACTGATAGTTTTCTGCCAGCTCCAAAGTATTAACATGGTCTGTTCATTAGCTGCTGATTTTTACTGGCATTTCAGAGGGCTGTAACATAGCTATTATGTGCCAAATACAATGCAGCACAGCTGCTATTTGAAATGGTTCTGTAGGTGTAGCTCTCCTTAATAAAACACACAATGTATTTATCTTTACAGAAGACATTGTTCAGCAAATGATGAACATCAGTCCTTATTTGAGAAGTGGTGTATCATTAAGGAAAAGTACGGGCTT
>NW_010230302.1:36416-40536 GCF_000690775.1 Eurypyga helias | reverse complement strand
AACCAACCACGTGAACTTGGAAAGAATATGTTCTTGGATAGAAGTTTATTCCCAAGCCTGAACTATGCAGAAGGAATATAGGATACAGCCAACTAAGAAAAGCTATTTTTTTTTTCCAGACTTCATCTGTGAAAGTAAACTTCCACTAAAAACAGGCATGATATTCAGCATCAACATCTTCAGTAGTAGCACTATTCATTCATGAATGAAGATGCAGCTTACAACGGCATCCCATGCTTGTGAAGATACAGCATTCTCACAAACTGCTCATATGTGGCTTACAATGTTTATATATTTTGGACAAATAGTATAGCTTCAACTAATTACCACAATTCTCCTGATACTGTAGTTTTAAAGGTCAAATAGGGTATTTCTAAGTAGTTCAGTTTTTGAAGCAAACTAAGAAGAAATTAAAATTTAGGGAAGGAGCAGGGGTGCATAACCTTCTTTTGAACTCAGCCATGTGGAATTCAGTGATTAGAGCTGAATTAATATACTGAATAAATTAAGCTCAAGTTTATTTGCAAGTAGTTCATATGATGTACATCTCCATCTTAAAGTAGTTTTTGAACAGTTTACATATTTGCAGATACCTTTAACATAAAGGAAATGTATAGTAAAAATAGAATGTAAAGGAAAAGTGTTGCTACTTTGCTAATCCCTGGCTTGCCTCCATGCTAGCATTAAATCACTTGTTCCTCCAAATTCTTCTTCATCCCTTTTCTATCCCAACATATACTTCTACTTAAGATAGAAGGAAAGTGCATTTTTTAAGGACTGGAGGATCAAGGACATTTCTCACAAGCTTACTAGCAATCACTAGAATAGGAACAGTTATAAGAAAATGATTTTTTTTTTTTTCAAGTGTTTCCAGTATAGCACCTGTATTCCAAAACACATGGTTCATATAGATAATTGACTGCTTTCATGTCCTTGCCAGGAAGTACTAGAAATTCATCTCTGACATGATAGAAAAGAACAGCTTTGTTGATATTAGCAATTTTTCTATTTAGTCTTGTTAGGAGACATTCCTAACCTACTGAAAAAAGCACCTTATCAACACTCACCGGTTAAATACAAGCAAGGTAAGAGTACATTGCATTACTTTCTTTCAGAACCTTTTGAAGTTATTAACACTGCAGAATTGCTACTCAGTGTCAAACTTCTCATGCATTTTTTGACTGAGGTCTTAAGCAAAACTGCCTTTCTGTTCATGTTCTGCGGGAAAATGTACCTTATCCCTTAGATATCCACTCTCCTCCTTCCAAACCTGGTATCCTCAAGATTATCAACTGCAAGTACATCAGGTCTCTTCCAAGGTAGGAACAATCCCATTTTGTTATTGTCTAACTACTCATGTCATTACCGTATGTTCATCAATGCAAATATGGATGCAGACACTCACTTAAATGGTAAGTGGGGGCGGAGAGGTCAATCGGTGTGCTTCACTGATCAGACTGCTGTTCATAGCCTCCAGGCTGGTATAGCAGTACTCACATTTCCAAAGACGTACGCAAGTCCCTTATTTATCAGGGCTTTCAAGCACCTCTCCCTTCCCTAAAATCAGTAAGCTTCTGAGCAAGGCAGAGTCTAAATTGAACTGAAGGAAGACTTCAGCCGAGTTCCTGAAGAAGCCCAGTAGGTTTTAGAGAGAGGAGCTCCCTGGGAAATGCACCCCAGCACTGTAGGACTCCAGGGAGAGGGTCAGGGAAGCTGCTCAGGAGGTCAGTGGAATGCAGGTACTGGGAAAACAGTGTTTCTGATTATCCTTTGATGTAGAAATGCTTCCCTTATTTATCCACTAAAGTCTATAAAACAAGAGTACCCATGTTACCTATGTCACCACCCTGCTAGCTGGGGGACAAGATTCTCAACAGTTGTAGCTAGAATAGCAGCAATGATCTACCTGCTTATGTCTTAATTCACAGACTGTTCCTGTCACCAACAGAAATTGGCATGGCATTACCCAGCTTACATTACCAGAAATATGCCCTTGTATTCACTAGAAAAATACTTAAGCTAAAAAGAAAGGGGGAATACTTTACTTCCTAGGATGGCAGAAAGCTTAATTTCCTTCATTTAAAGGACATTTTTCCAGGATCCAACTATGGCTGAGAAATGACTGTGTATTAAGTGCCAACACCAGACATCCAAACAGATCAACAGCAGATATTCTATTCGTTTTTTAACTCCATGTTGATGGTCATCAGAAAAAAGTGCACAATCAGCATGCACCAACCATAATGAAACTAACTTAGCTACCAGCTGAGAGGCTGTTGACTAGTCCACCTTTCTCCTCTGCATTTTCTCCTGAAGTAATAAGATTTTTGGTACCATTTGGGTAGTAACTCCTTAGTTAAAATATAGGGTAAGTCATCTGTTAACTACCTTTTGCAGAGATATTAAAAAGGAGCTCAAGTTAACACTAATAGGCTTTGTTAGGCTCCTATGAATAAAAATCCTGGTATCACACTGAATTACAGCAGGATATAGTCTCATCTCAGAATTCAAGTACAGGTTAATGACTGCTAAAGGAACTGGTTTTGATCATCAGTACACAAAACTTATCTTTTGTTTCTATCTACTTTTCTTGGGTTTATCTATCATATATATCAATTTTCCAAACTTGCAAAGAAATCACAGTTTTAATACATTAATAACTCTTCTGGCTACACAGGTTACCTCAAGTCTTTTATCAGAATTTATGTTGTCTGCAATTATATTCTAAACAAGTTTCCTCCTGGCTACTGTCTAAGAATAATCTAATAATCAGAAAGTCGTATTCTTAAAAAAAAAAAATCACAAAACAGGCCTTTTCCTTCATTTCTAAAGGATAGATCTCTATCTTTCCAGATAATAACGTAACTATTGCATAACAACGTATTTGCAATGCAGTACACCTCTGTGTAGAAAAATTTTTGACTTAGTTTTTACCAATTGCATTTCTCTGGATCAAGACAGCTTTTAGGGGCTGATAAGACTCTGGGCAAGCATGTGAACTACCTTAAGCTCATCCTGAATACTTGGTTTTCTTGCTTTAAGGAAAGTCAAGTACTATAATTTAGGATTTATACTCCTGGTGTAAAATTACTGATGCTATTTTGTATGTCCTCTTTCAGAAGAGTAGTAACACTGTTAAGAGTTTTCTTTTAAAGCTGATTTAATTATCTTCTGTTACATAACTTAAGATACTTCTTGTAGATAAACTTGTAGGGAGCAAGCAGTATTTGTACCGATTGTCATGAGTCGATGCTTTTAACAGCTGTAGACAGCTATGGCCTTTAGCATAAACCCCTGCTGCTTTGCAGACTTGAATGATGTCCTTCATCAATATTTCTCTGCTCTACTTTGTGACAGTATGAAACTTACTGAGTAGTAAAAAGCATCTTTACTCCCCTAATGTGAACAACCAGTGACAACTGCAAAATCATTTTGACATTTGGAGAGTTGTTAACATGCTCACATTCTCTTTAGCATCTTGAACATGCTAATTACAAATTTCATTACTGGGTAAAAAAAAAAAGGCAGTAAGCTCAAAACTTGAATTCTGCTGCATCTTCTTCTCACTGCATGATCACATTAGAATGATGAATTTGGGATAAAGTAAGGTACTGGCTTACGTCACTTCAGAGCACTACCACGTTTAGGAAATAAGAATCTTGCTAAAAATTGCACAAAACTAAGTAAAAGAATGAAGTCAGTGATATTTACATAGCAAATGGCACGATGGTTCCCCAGTACCAGAGGTGACGTGTCCTCTGTCAACTACACACTGAAACTCATGATGCTTGAAGAAAACAAGAGGGGTAGGAAAAAAAGACAGAGGACACATGCATACCCCACCCTTTCACTCAGTCTGTGGGCAGAAGCACAGACCCGATTCTTGAATTCCCAGTGTGCTATGGCTCTACCGCCAAGAAGAAATCCTCTGCCTGAAACAGTCTTGTATTTGACCATATTCTACCAGAAACTCTTAGTGGGGCATATTTTTTCTCCACATATTTGCCTATAAGATGCGGTAACAGAGCACCACATGATTAAGTCGTCAGTTCATAACTTCGGACATTGCTTTTTGCAAGTTTGTGGAAGGGTACATTACTACAAAAGATGGAACTGGTAA
>NW_010230302.1:0-36405 GCF_000690775.1 Eurypyga helias | reverse complement strand
ACAGCCATTTACATGAAAGCTTCCTTACCACCAGTTCTCATCTCCCATGTATGCATATGAGCAATATATATAATAGACTTCTGTTCTACCATACAAACACTTGATATACATACAAATATCTTTCCTAAACAGTAAAGAAAAAGCTGTAATACAATCAAGCATTTTAATCAGGAGATGGACATGCATACAAATAAGCTGTTACTACTGAGTCATGATTGTCTAAGCAAGGCAAGGTTTAGAGAAAACCAGGCAGAATCAGCTAGTGTAGCACAATAAACAGGCCTTCAAGCACAGATGCTTTTCTTTGGGTCTAAGACTGAAAGAGCCTGCTAAGGAAAGGTAATCAACTCATCTCCAGAAGCAGGAGGTTGAAGTTACTGCTTCTGCACTGGACCTGAAGAAAGGCTTGCATGGATCTCATATACATAACCCCCAAACTTCTCTCATCGAGAGCAGTTTTCCAGGAGAACAATTCTTAAATGACAGCATGTAAATAAGTGTCCTAAGCCCTTCACTTTGGCAAGTGGCATTGTAAACAAAACAAAATTAAACATGTAACAGTAATCAGTCTTCTATTAGAAAGAGTATGCTTTTTTTTTAAGCATCTGTGCTGGTTTTGGCTGGGCTGGAATTAATTTGCTTCAGAGTAGCTGGTATGGGGCTGTGTTTTGGATTTGTGCTGAAAAGAATGTTGATAACACAGCAGTGTTTTCATTACATCTGAGCAGTGCTTACACAGAGCCAAGGCCTTTTCTGCCTCTCACCACCCCACCAGCGAGGAGGCTGGTGAATGCACAAGAAACTGGGAGGGGACACAGCTGGCCCTAACTGACCAAAGGGATATCCCATACCATGTGATTTTATGCTCAACATATAAAGCTGGGGGAAGGAAGAGGAAGACGTTTAGAGTTATGGCATCTGTATTCCCAAGCAACCATTATGTGTGATGAAGCCCTGCTTTCCTGGAGATGGCTGAACACCTGCCTGTCGATGTGAAGTAGTGAATTAATTCCTTGTTTTGCTTTGCTTGTGTGCACAGCTTCTGCTTCACCCATTAAACGGTCTCAAACTCACAAAATGGTAAAGCATTATCAGACTGCAGTCCAACAAGGTTATCTAGAGTTGGCTGTCATTGGTCAAACTAGGTCTGAAAAGTCAGACCCCACAGCACCAAGTACCCCTAAACCCAGTCCCAAGAAGCGTTGGTCTCCCTGACCTGTCCTGATGAACCTCCACTGACAGTGACCATCCAGAGAGGTCACCCAAACGGCTCCAGCACACAGCTACCCCAACTGCCTGGAGGTAGCCTCTAACCCACTCCTTCATGTGCTGTTATAAACCATGTACAGGTTGCCCTCTGCTAAACATACATGCCAAGTCTTCATTCCTTTTGCTACAACTCGCCTTTATGACAATAAGCAATATATTGCATGAGCAGGCACTTGAACCTCATCAGCCCAAATGCTCTTTCTCTTAACCCCTATCCCAGCTACTATCAGAACACTGGAGACATGGGGAAAGGATTTGTTACTCAGAAGGGATCACTTCTTGGTTCCTGCACTGCTGAAGGTTTAGCAACTTTATGGCGTATTAAACAGAAGTAAAACAAATAACTAGAAGTCACCACCATGAGTATTTCTTTGGGTTTTCTGTGGTTCCTCCTTTCCAAGAGCCCGTTCAGTGTCTTACTCTTTCCGTCAGTTTTAATTGGTATCTGTCACACACTTTTCCACCCAAGAGTAATGGCAAATACTAGAGTTTGATGAGAAACATCAGGTTTGTAAGTTTAATAGCACTAGCATCTACTCAACTGACAACAGTTGAATCTATTCAGCTATAGAGAGGTCTGGCATCCTACTATGCATACGTTCATTTTTCCCTTTTCAGCAGCTGTAAGGTTATAACAGGCATTTTTAGAGCTTGTCAGTGAGAGAACAGAAGAAATCCTGATGCCTGTAAACAGGTCAGCAGTTCAAAACTCAAGCTACCTGCATGTTTTGCTTTAGGTGATAGCCTGCCCATTCTTTCTAAAGTAGTCTGGTTCTTACTCTAGAGTAAAGAGGACATGTAAAAGGCAGTAAATCACAGCTCAAGTGGGAATGAAAACAACTACTTTGAAGATGCAAAAGGCACAGAATACTGATGCATTTTTCTTACTGAAGCTTTAATTAAAAATATACTTCCCATACCACAGGGCAAAACAATTACCTGTTGACTTTTCAACCTTAGAAACAGTCTTAGCAGCTTAACTGCAAACATGAAAAAAAATGGACACTGGAGTTTCAAGCAGTTTTGGTCCTAACTTGATAATATAAATGCTAACACAAAATATGCCTTTCTACTAACAGTTCTTTGAAGCTTAAAGGTGATTAATGCTCCTACATTTCATGTTAGCGTTGTCAGGATCTTTCTGCACATATCCTGACAAAAATGAGATTTAAAAAGTGTGTATTATTTATTCTGAAAGCAAGGGACTTAGCAAGTGAAAAGAAAGGTCTTTGCCCAGGAGCTGGTTTTGATAGCAGAAATCAGAGTCCTTCTCACTTTTTGTTCCACACTCATTAGCACTGTCAGAAATAGTTGTAGGTGAGAAGCCATATTATTCTGCTCCTCCTCCTTTGGGATGCCAGCAAGTCTTAAGGTTGACTGACACGATCCATCTTCCAAATCTACTGAATTCTCTTGTGCTTTATGAAATGCATTTTTTACAGCTTTATCGCCTCCACTGTACTGTAATCTTACTCATCTCTCCTCCACAAATCAGCACTTTCTAGCACATTTTGTCCATGGAAGAGAATAAAACTTGTTAAATAGATACAAGATTTGCTTATTTATAATTAACTTGGATAGACTTTCCTATCTATACTGGATCTGGCTGGAATGGAGTTAGCTTTCTTCACAACAGCCCATATCATGCTGTGTTTTGGGTTTGTGGCTAAAACAGCATTGATAGCACAACAGTGCTGTGGCTGTTGCTGAATAGTGGTTACATAGCACCAAGGCTTTCTTTGTCCCCCCTCTTAACCCACACCAGCAAGTAGGCTGGAGGTGAGAAAGAAACCAAGACAGGTGACCTGAACTGGCCAGAGACATTCCACCACACCCAACACCATGCCTAGAGCTCATTGCCCCTTCCCATTACTCCCAGTGGGAATCAGGGAGAGGAACAGGAAGAGCAAAAGCAAGAAAATTCATGGGTCAAGACAGACATTTTAATAACTGAAGGAAGTAAGGAGAGAGCAGGGAGAGAAGGCAAACAAAAGCAGCCACTCACCACCTCCCACAAGAAGACTGACAGCCAGCGAGTTTTGGAGCAACAGCCACCCCCAAAGTAAAATTGCCAGGTTTTCTGGTTTGAGTTTTTCTTCAGTGTTCAGCCATTTGCATTGTTAACAGTAACAATTAATTGGGGGGGGAAAAAAAAATATCAAGAATGCAAAATGGTTTCCAGTCAAGGCCCAGAAGATGACTGAGAATGATGTAGGTTATTGGTTCTCTAAGGCACAGATTCCACCTTTGCATATGAGCACTTAGTATACACCATGCTCTGGCTATTACACAGCACAGACTTTGTGAAGGACACTACATCACATTTTACCACACTAGGGACATTTAGAAAAGAAGGTATGAAAAAGCATTTGATCCAGAAAGAAAAAAAGTTTGACTATTCTTGGCCATGCAATCAGATGGCAAAGTCAGTCATTCTATTTTTAGGCTTTTCAAAAAACACAAGGTAATTTAGAAGGAAAAAATGTCATTCTGATCTTACCTGTACAATCCCAAATACAATTAGAAACTGTATTTAAAATTGCATCACAACCAATGGTGTATTCTACACATAACAGTGTAGAAAAGCAAGTGCACAACCACCTGCATGATATGAAGTTTGACAGATTCTTGGGGATGGTTAAGGAGAATACTCCCCAGACACTACAGCATGAATCCATTAAGCTTTAAACCAACTTCCAATTCAATTTTTGAGAAATTCTGTAAGTCCACACAATATATACATTCAATTAATTCAATCAAACAAACCAATTCTCTCCCCAGTTCACATGGGTTTTTTCCCTTATGATATCAAGCAATCTGAAATATTTGTCCAAAAAAAATTATTTGTGCAATTCAACTTTAAAAAACTCTCCCTCCTTCTCATTTGTGCTTTCTCACATCTGACTGCTGCCAGATGTTACAGGTAGAGGCAGACAGAACACACCATCTGCACAACTGAATGTCTTGGGCATATCCTAACAGGCTGTTGGCTTCATTTGAACATTAATGGCTGATGGCAGCACAGCAGGTGCAGTGGAGGACCAGTGGGAAATGTGTTGAGAAGTCCAGAATGGGCTCAGTGCTTATGCACCAGATGAAAGCTGGAGTTATAAAAAAGGCTGTTCAGTACAGATTGAAAGACATTGAGAATACATGTAAGAATACATGACTTGCATTTCTAAAGAACACTATATGGTGTTGTATTTTAAAAAAGCAAGTCTTAACATATTCTATTTCATGAAAGTAGTAAATCAGAAACATAATTACCAAGGCATTTATGAACTGAACTGCATTTCAGTAGCTTGTTTGGTATGCTGCAAAAAGGTCCAGTGGTATACATTACAACTGCAGCATCTGACAACGTGAGACAAATCAGGACTACATACACACTTGTACAGTTACAGGCTTATTCCTCCATTGGTTTTAAAATACAAAGCTATCACAAATAAAGGACATTGATTATACTATTGTGTTGTTTCTTAGCAAACAGTTCATACATGAGTGCCTAGAACCCTACCCCTACATTCTTTCAAAACAGCATAAAATCAAGACTTGAGTGTTGGTTCTTCTTGGGGTTTTTTGTTTAGTTTTAAATCACAGTTATAAAAAAAAAAAAAACAACCCAAAACTTTCTCCTATGAGGTTGTATCTGAAGTTGATAAGCATGGCAGGAGTAACTCACTTTATTACTGAAGCTGTGTTCTGTTATTGCTATCCTTCAGTCCTTCTGTAACCAATACCATTTGTTGCTTTCTCTTGCAAGAATTTCTCTCCGCCTCAGGATCTGCACTGAATTATTTCACCAAAAGATGTTACAGAAAGAGTTAAAAACTTCAGTTACTCTCAGAAGTCATTAAATGTACTCCATCGCACTTGAGAGAAGTATATAGCTGAAGCAGACTTTGTTCCAAGACTTTTCTAGTGCAGGAAGTTCAGTACATACAGCAAATCACAGCTGAACTCTGCTAACATATCACTGAAGCTTTTCCATGATACCCTGTCAGTACACCTGTACCTACTGTTAATGAAATGTCTTTAGAGACTTAATAAATAAAGTTAAACCCACTTCTTATTCTGTGAAATGCTCAAGTTAGTTCATGGTTTCTGTGTTAAAGTGGGAAAACTCCAACTACATTATTTGATATGTAATGTTAGCTTTTTTTTCCAACAGCAACTGAACCAAGGCCTACTCATTTCACACAAAACTGTTTGTTTTTAAAGATCACTGTAAATTAGTTTCCTTCGAAGGCTGAAGTTGCTATGTCTCACTATCTGTTCTCTGACCTAACCAGTTACCTGGCACAGCTGTAAGAAAATAAGTTCACAGCAGGGCCATAATTCTAGAGGTCTTCATATCCCTACAAATCTTAAAACAAAGAATGTGAAAGAAGCAGGTATAAAAACAAGAGTAGACACAAATCTGATGAACAGTTATGTGCTGGATCTTCTTTGCTTATTCAAAACTGAATGACTCTCTACCATTGCTTCTCAGTCCCTAAATTTAGTTCAAGTCTCTCTCAGCGTACTGGATAAATTCTAACTATGGTTACAAACTTTGTGCCACTGCTGCTTTAATCAAAGCTCTCCCATAAGAAAGGCCGCTGTGCAAAGCGCCTGTGACACAGAGCACCCACCACACAGGCCAGTGGCTGGCAGGCTGTCTGCACACACATCAGCATCTTTCCTGGTGAACATATACACGTACACACACACTTCAACTGTTACCACAAGCCATTTCAGACCAACCACTAACATATGTCACTGATGTAGTTAAAAAGTTACCTGTTTTGCTTTGGTTTGCCAAAGCGAAGGTGAAGATCACATTGTACTCCATCTATTCTACTTTTCCAACTAGCACAGTATCAAAATACAGGAGGACACCCTTATCTCTGTAAGTTAAAGACAGCAATTCAAACAGGGGGGGAACCAAACACTAGATCTCACCACAATATCTACAGGATTTTGAAGCCTGTTATTTGCTACCCTCATATGGGATTTAGTTCATTAATCCTTGATCAATACTTTAAATTACATCCTTACTCCCATCTACCAAAGGTAAGTAAGGACTTTAATGAAAGAAAAAAAAGTAGGATTAATTTCCCAGTGACAGAACATCCTAGATGTTCTCCAACTGGAACAGAGAAAACTTGTGGCTTTTCTTTTGTTTGGGTGGGTTGGTTGGGGTTTTTTGTTTGTTTGGGTTTTTCTGTGTGGTGGTTGGTTTGGTTTTGGAGTTTTCGTTGGTGGTTGGTTTTGGGGGTTTTGTTTGTTTGGTTTTTAAGTTAACACACACACACACCCCCATTGCTTCCAAATACTTTATAATACTTGATTCACCGGTCTAAAGCTCTGCCTGCCTATGTGCATATCTCATTCTCAATATTTAATTGGATAGTACACAAATTGAGAGGACAAACTGCCAATCCTTTAATTCACACAGTTAGGCTTTACTCAAGCTGATAGCTCCGTTAGAGTGGATGGAAGCACTTCTTTGCAGGAAGTTCATGGCTTTTCTTGTTTACTCTTCTTTTAGGCAGATAAGGGTGAAACAATGGACTAAGTTCATTAACTTCAACATAGCTCCATAGGGTTTCAGTGGTATGAAGCTGATCCATTGTTTAACATGACATTTTCTGACACTTTCCTTTATTATCCTTTGAATAATTAAAACCATTGAAAGCCTGTTCCATTAAACAACTAATTTTGATATCATCAGTTGCTTGAATAGCTAAAAGGGCAAACGTAATATAAGCTATATGTAGTTTTGAAAAAAACTATTCATTTCCTAATGCTAAATGACACCCTCAAACCCTGTCAAATCTTTCCAACCTATAGTATTGAAATGTAGCTTCTGTAAAATGTGCATACAATATTAATAGTAGATTTGAGTTCAGCAGCAAAATACCACTATTAGTCATAATCTGATACTAAATTAAGGGATATTAAGCTCTTAAAAATTTAAGATCTTTATGTTAGCCACATTTGCTCCATTTCTTCCCACATGCTCAAGTCATAGGACACTTTTAATTTAGCAGAAGGACAGGTAATGTTTTCCCTCAGGTTGAATCAATATTAAGGCAGGTATCAGTTATCATCTTAAGAAAAAGCTTAGGGCCAAATGCACAAGGCAAAGCAGGAATTGATTCCTACCAGTGAACAGGGTCAAACAGCAATTGCATTATTCCTTCTGTCCTCCCTAGAAAATCTTATAGTCTATATATCATCATTAGTGGCAGGGGGGAAAAAAAAAAGAAGTGGTACCAAAATATCATCCCACACTTTAATCATATAAAAAAGTAATCACATCAGCATTATTCATTCAGAAACTGTCTCATTTTCAACAGCCTAAGGCTAACAGGAGATAGAGATGGGAGGAAGTTAACAGAACAATCTACAGAGAGGAACTTGTCATGCAAATCACTGTTTCAAAGGAAATAAAGGATAGAGGAAGAGTATTCTGAGCTTGCTCCGTGACTAAATATAGGCTGGAAGATAGCCACTTAAATGTATTTATTACTATTTATATGCACATATATGCCAATTACTTCTGTAAATCTGTTTCCAAATCAAGAAGCTTTGTAGGGCCATACTTCCACTTGAAACATGAGAAGGTTAAAGAAGTTTCCAGTATTGCATTTTCCTTCCTTTGAGGACTTATTTAAACCGTCCAAGTTACTGGATCTTTTTCTGCATGTCAGTTATAAATATTCTTTAACATAATTTGGTTTATGGCTTTATGAACTGCTGCAACATCTTTGAATATTTAACCAGCAGCAAGGATCTGGCTTTTGAGATTAGAGCTACGTGACATCTATAGTAGGCAGTAATGCATTAATCATGTCATCCTTCCAAGTTCGGTGCATTCAAACACAGCCTAGAAAGAACCTAAACAGAAGGACACAATGTTCAAAAGCAATATTTCTGAGTAAGATATTTCAAATATAATATACATTTCACTATTAAACTGAGAGGTCAGTCTCCTACTCCTAGCAGAGAGTAGACCATTACAAAAAGGCTGAATATCCATGTCAATAGCTTATTGAAAGCTTTGCTGTGTTGCTAGCTCAGAGCTCAACATCCAATGTCTTTCATATCAAAAGTGGCATGGTTGAAATAAAATTGACACTTCAGTGCTACGTCAATCTACAAACCACGAGCCCATACAGGTAGCATAATCTGCAATTATGTAACCAATATCAAAGTTTATCCCCCTATTTTAGAAGCGGGATACTGATCTGACTGAGGGAAACAACGTTTCAGGCAGTACCATTACTTATCCTAAAAAGACAAGTTAAGAGAAGACCCCTGTTAGTGATGAATGGTATAATAGACACTGGTTAAGCACAAGCATAAACACATCTGACAGCGTAAAGATAAGTCTGCTGTGTACTGAGTTATATAGGTTTTCTTAACACAAAGTTAAAAAGTAATGCTTGTGCAGAAGCAGTTATGAGATAAATTCCAACTTTTCATCAGGGTCTGCCAGGTAATATGAGTAACATTTAAAAGTTCATGGAAGAAAACCATCAAGTCCGTTTTTTTGCGTATGCACCATTTTGGTGCTTTTTTCCCCAGCATGTGAAAGGGAAAGAATGATTATTCTGTCCCATCTTCAACACCATCCATTCCAGCCACAGCAAAAATACTTGAACTTTGATTTGCATGGGCATCTTGTTTACAACCTCACATGATCTAAAACTGTCCCCTCTTCCCAGTGAGCTTGAGACTACATAAAGGTATAACTATAGAGGCAGTGCCCTCCACCCCTCAAACACAACACTACAGACAGTTTCCTAAAAGCTGAGGCCCAAAAATCCAAGCTATTATTCTGAGAAGTTCTCCGAAACTGGGGAGATCCAGTTTCAGAACTCCCAGTCCAAATCAGTCACCAACTCATCAGTGGTCATTCTTGGGTTTTGACTTCAAATTGCTGGCTCCTCTCAAATATCATGTCACTGTCACTAACTAAAGTGGATAGACTACAGTACATGCTGTGAAGTAACAGTAAAGCAAACTTGGGATGTCCATAGTCAACAGTACAGAAGGAAAACGTAAGGCTCTGCTCTGGGCTTTTGACTACTATACTGCTGATAATATCTAAAGCCTCTAACTGCTTTCACCGCCCTCAAAACAGTAAAGAGCTAGCACCATTGAGTAATTCTATAGCAAAACACCTCCTCACAGTTTTCTTCTTTTCTTGACTCTATGCATTAACTGCAGTGTCAGTTTTCCAACATCAGTCCATTCTTGCCTCACGGTACATTACGATTCTCTCTCTCAAACCAAACTGTTTCACAAAATATATCAAGTATGACTGGGGTACTAGATGAATTGAAAACAAATTTAAGATGCAAGCATGCACTTGAAAAGTCGACACTATGACACAGACATTCTACACACTTTCCATGCCATCATCACTAGAGACCCCCTTCCAGCTGCACAGAAGGGGCTGGAACTGCACCGCAAGTGATAGCAGCGAGCAGAGGAAACGCTGCTCGGCACACTCTGCCTGAGCTGCGCCCCAGACTACACCAGTTTGGGGAAAAAAAAAAAAATCAGAAGGCTGGTACATTTTCTGGTAGCATCAGAGTTTTAAGATTACATTTTGCTGCTAAGCACCTTATGACAGACCAGGGCAGCTACAGAATACAGAGCGCCTTGAAGGTAGAATTTCTCTCAAAAATGTAAGATGCTTTCTATCCTTTACTGGTTTTGCCAACACAGAATATGGCAACTTCCAGGGTATTAGCCATTGGAATATCACACCACTGAGCAGCACAAGATAGCATTCCCTTGCAGTGGCACTAAAATAAATTTGCTGAAGAAGGGAATAGGCAGTAGGAGATGAAATGCATGCTCCAGTTTTCAAGGAAAGCATGTTAATGCCTAATACATGGTGGGGGAGGAATAGTAACAAAAATAAGAAGAAAATATATCCATTATAAAAATGTTGCTTAAGTCCTGCCAGGGGAAGATCAGCAGGACCTACAGTGATCTGCTGAGTAAATGCTGGTCATGCAAGCTAAAACTGCCCAAGAGCAGCTTTCAGTGACATTCCAATTTCAGCGTTTACAATGCATGAACTATTAAACTCAACCAAAATGACTCTTTATGGCAGCCTTTTTCAGAGCTATATGCTGACTAACACTTTAATAGAGAAAAGTATTTTGTTTGCTTTTCAGAACATATTTCTCAAGGAAAAGTGCTAGCTTGTAGTACAGACTGATTGAGATCCCGATGACAGCAAGAAAATATCCCAAAACAAACTCTGTTTGTATCAACATTCCTATCCACCAGCTATCTGCACACCAACATGACTCCTTTTGTGTTTTTCTTTGAGAAACAGGGTAGCATATGTATAGTAACCAGGGTAGAAGTAGCTGTAATTTACAACTAGCAAATTAAGTTTGGCAGGCATTCTTGTCTCAAATACATGGATAGCGTCATTAATAAGGGGCCAAGATTAAGGTTAAATATTTGTCTACATAAATACTTACTTCCAGTTTTTATGTATGTTGCTAATAAGATAATGCTATCATTATTTAAACATACACCTTGTAGTGGTACAGGTTTGTCACAGGCTAAATGCCAGCCAAAAGCATTGCTCAAACAAGTGGGATCTTGACAATGTCTGCTTGGCTCCAAGTGACTAGAATAGCCCATTATAATCTGGGAAAAACAAAGGGCAAAGACAACTTTGTTAGTAACTGCTGCTAATTTCACATTTCCATAACACACTTTAATGGAAATAGAAACCCCAGAACCACCACTAACTGGCCTTATATCTAGAGAGAGTCAGAGGGGCTACACAGTCATCAAGGCCACTGGCACCTCACCCCAGAAATGTAGCCTAGAAAGTATAAGTAGTCAAAACAATAGCTCCTCCTGGGCTAAACCCAGACTGATATGTGACACCTGTCAGAGAGCAGGGCCCCAGGTGGAACTGCTATCCTGAGCTGTATCCAGAGAAGCGTGGCCAGCAGGTCGAGGGAGGTGATTCTGCCCCTGTACTCTGCTCTGGCAAGACCCCACCTGGAGTGCTGCGTCCAGCTGTGGAGCCCCCAATATCAGAAGGATATTGACCACTTGGAGCGAGTCCAGAGGAGGCCACGAAGATGATCAGAGGGCTGGAGCACCTCTCCTATGACGAAAGGCTGCGAGAACTGGGCTTGTTCAGCCTGGAGAAGAGGAGGCTCCGAGGAGACCTCATTGCAGCTTTCCAGTATCTGAAGGGGGCCTACAAGGGTGCTGGGAGAGGACTTTTTACAAGATCCTGTAGTGACAGGACAAGGGGTAATGGGTTTAAATTGAAAGCGGGGAGGTTTAGATTAGATATCAGGAAGAAGTTCTTCACAGAGAGACTGGTGAAACACTGGAACAGGTTGCCCAGAGATGTTGTGGATGCCCCATCCCTGGAAGTGTTCAAGGCCAGGCTGGATGTGGCTTTGAGCAACCTGGTCTAGTGCAAGGTGTCCCTGCCCATGGCAGGGGGGTTGGAACTAGATGATCTTTAAGATCCCTTCCAACCCTAACCATTCTATGATTCTATGCTACACACTGGGGGACAGCCACCAGCCAGGGCTCTAACCCACCAAGCTGTCAGAGCAAGGGCCCTGTTCCCCCGCATCTGTGGTGTCAGCCTGACCTGCACTGGCAAGAAATCACTAGCCACCCACTCTGCCTGTCCTACTCAGTAACCGTGTTTCAGGTTATGCAATCACCAAGTGGTGCAGTTCTGCTTTCCCAACCCCTGTAACAAGGGCTCTTCCAAAAGCTATTATAAATTACTCCTAAGCATTGGTTTATCCTTAACTTCTCACTAACAACCTACAATCAGATGGTGGAAAGAAATGGAAATCAAGTGCCAAGAGCTGTAACAAAATTTTATTCGGAGTTAGTTCTTTGGGCTCTTTGATATCATTTCACACGTTAGCAAGAATTGCAAGACAGTATTACAAACCATGGATCCTAAATTGCACATTGTCACATCTATGGACACAAGTTACACACCCACCAGCCTTTACCTCACTTGTGTCAACCATATAAGGTTGAGTTCCTGTGGAGTTCAATGGCAGAGGTACAATAGATTTCAATGAGGTCCTGATTTCACTCCCAGAGAACATGCACCACATGAGTGTAAACCAAGAGTGTGCAGAAAAGCAATCAGTAGTTCTAGTTTTGTTGGGTTTGGAGTTTGGTGGTGGTGGTTGTTTTTTGGTTTTTTGTTTGTTTTGGTTTGGTTTTTAAAGCTGCACTGGTACCATCATCATTTATTGGTTAAGAATTTTAGTGTGGTTACATCAGAGGGTCAAATTAAGCTCAGTTTTTAAGTAACTGAGGCTGTCCACTCCCTTCCTGGAATGGAATAGTTATCAATCAAATCAGTGCCTTATCTAAATCACTGGGCAATTATCCAGGCATTAGCAACACCTCAGCAAATCAGATAGGGAAGGCACATTTGTGACTTCATGGAAAAGAATCCCTTCCTGACTTTAATAAGGTTCCTAAAGATCCACAAATCTATTTCCATGTTGGACATACAGAAGTCCAAATATGGACTGGAAAGGTCAGTATCATTGGATATGCTCAGCTGTGATGCAGAGTACTCCAAAATCCCCATAAAAGTCAGAGTTATCCAAGTCTCATACAGAGAGCACATTACTGAAACTGGCCCTTTATTTGGTACTCTATACAAAGAAGTGCTTAGCAAAACAGAATTTTTTTTAATGGACTGTTCAGTGACTCCTGTCAGGCTAAATTAGGTTTTAATTTTAAGAGGGAGTAAAACTAACTGCCACAAGATAAGGATCAGGAACAGCCACCAGGATCACTACAAAACAGCCTCTCTCCACAGTACTACCCTTTCAGCCTAACAGAGGGCCATGCACCTCTTGCTATTCTTTGCTTCAGGAAATTCAGCAATCCTCCTAGAGGATTACTTATTGTGAGACCAAGTATTTTCCCCAAGCATCTAGTGCTGTATTATTTTGTACTTGTCAATACTGAAAAACTCTTCCTCTATTATCTACTGGCCTAAATAAAACATGCAGGGAATGCCCCAGGTCCTTTCAACATAGATTTGGTAGGTTCCCTGCCTCTTTCCATCCTACCCTCCCCCTCCAGAGGGGACTGGTAATTGTCAGCAACATGTTTCTTCTCACTTCGCAATGTGTGTCCTGTTGAACAATATTATGTTACCAAGACACCTGCTATGACATCAAGACTGACAGAATTCCAACAGCTAGACTCCATTATCTCGTATAGCAGACTGATTTCTCTATCTAATTCTACCTATCTTACTATGGTAACCTTTAACTTAACTACTTTAGAAATTACTTACCACCCCCTATTTACAGAGCATAAAAATTCAGATTTTACACAATCATGTGTTTACTCTCATTGTCCCTCAGCTTAAATTAATTCTCAAGTGAATTCTTCCGTTATTTGAGTCCACAGCTACTTTTCAAACATTCAGATTCCTACAGCAGGATAAATTTGGATGAGTTCTATTAAATAGAAATAGCAACTGTCAACTGTCCCCATAGGGACAGATTGCACATTCAACCCACAGCCAAAAGGACAGCAAGAAAAAAAAAAAAATCAGCAGCAGCTTATGAAGAGTCCTTGGGCACATGTACAGACCTGCTGCTTCAGACAGGTCAATCTCCAGCCAAGCCAGATCAAGCACTTAGAGCAGTGGAAGGACCTCAAAGTTGAAAGGGGCAGAACTGGGTGCTTCGATGCAAGCAATTGTTACCAAAGCTTCAGAGGAATCTCTTAAAAAAAAGAGCTTACATGACAGACTGCTGGATTCTTTCATCACCCTGGAAGCATTCGTTGCCTTATAGAATTGGAGGGAATATGCAAGACTAGAAAGGACATCAAACACTAGCTGGTCTATCTCCTGTTTCAAGGCATCATCAGCAACAGTTAGATGAAGTGAGTAAGAGACAAGAATTACAATCCAAAGAAACAATTCAGTGTTGTAAACACTGAGCAATACTAGCCCTTACTTGAAAAGCTGTTTTGGTACATGCTGAGCCTAGTGGAGTAACAACAACATTGATATATGCCTACCAGATTTAAACTGGCCCATTTCAGAACCATGCAAGGCAACCATATCACCACCTGCAATTACAGCTTCCTTTCCTTAAACAAGAAATATAGGAGATCACCAAAATGGAAAGTCTGGAGAAACTGACACTTGTGCAACTAAGACAGCCCAATAAAATACCACTCAAATGTTGCCAATATTTGTATAGTACAGAAAAAGCCTGACATTGCTCCATTTTTCTTTTTCATTCTCTGAAAACCACTACTTGAATGTACTATCTAGAACATGGCAAAACATGAGTAACATCCACAAACTCTTCTCTTCCAACCTGGCCTGTTAAGAGTTCAAGCAGCACCCAGTTTAAAAAATAAGCAGTTAGACTGGCTCTATATCATGCTTTTGCAAATGTTTGGCACATTAACATTGTCATTCTTTACAACTTCCATTAAGTGTTACCAGTCAGCAAGCCTTGTCAAGCTTGCTGACAGAGAGTACAGCAACATCAGCTTGTATACAGTAATTTTAAATCTTTGAGAGTATTCTATGACTAACTAGAACACTCTAGCACTTTGGCATTTGTCTACATAGAGACAGAAATACACATGCAGATGGTCTTCACAAAGAAGAAGCACACTGAAGCATTTTGGAGGTACTTGGACATCGATGCATTGATCAGGCAACACATGAAGTTAACTAATGCCAAAGTGTTAAAATAATGCCACTTCATCTAATGGCACAGATGGAGATTCATACTATCACCACTTTAGGTGGGTGTGCAGTCACCCTAATGCAAGAACAAACAAATCGTTCCAATCCTATAATGCCTCTCACTCAGCATGGCAACACCCGACACTCCTCATTTTCCTGAGGAGTACATGATAATCACAATTTGTACAGAACTGCTGGTGGTGTTGCTAATGAGGATGCCTGTACTGAGCTTACCACTATTGGGATTTAAAGCAAAAAAGTTGAAAGCAGCACCCACAAATGGGGAGCACAGAATTCACCCTGCATTTTAATTATTAAATCCATGCATGCAAATAGCTGAATGTATTAAAAACTAAAGAGCCTGGATGTAAAATTTTGCTTTTTTTCCAAGTAAGTTTGATATTAAGTGATGTTTCATTATACTGACATCTTCTCTACAATTTAACTGCATGGGCTTGTAAAAAAAAACCCAAGGTCTGTGCTTCTTAGTGCACTTACCATTGGACCTCAACCAAAAGTGAAACTTCATGCACTTCTGGAACATTCTATTAATTTCCCCATGGGCTGCACATTGGCCTGTCCTCTCATTAGTACAATGAAGTGACCAAGTAACTCCTCTGTCCTGTTTCTGATCATACTGCTTATGAAATATAAGAAAGCAAATTTCAGTGCAGTCACATTTATGGTGTTCTGCACAAACTCAGAAGACCCTAAAGCTGACATTAATTGCAGAAGGAGAGGAAAAAGTTCATTTTTTTCCCCTTCTTTTTAATAGAAAAAAATTATTAGGTCTTTAGTAATTCCATTATCAGGGAACCAATCTATGCTTTCTTAATTTACTTCAAATACATGTTGCCATTTAGGACAACTACAGGACATACCTACCAAATGAAAAAATTCTTTACTGTATATGAAAGGTAAACTTTGTATTTTATTCACAGCAAACAGAACTACCATGAACATTCGTTAAAAGCAAACTGACTTCTTCGTAAGAGCTAGAACACGCATAAAGGAATTACTTTTTAATGAAAACTGGATGTCAACCTTACACGTCTCAGGAGCAGCTCTAAGGAATCATGATTTTGAAAGCTCAACTCAGCACTAAGCTCAATTAAAAAGCCAACCTATGAAGAGAAAAAGAAATATCTTACTGTCCTTCTCTGACACAAACACTTATTTCTCAAAATACTTCTAATAGGCATATCCCTCCCTTAAAATATTTACCAGTGTCTTTAAACATTAGTAAACGAAAACTGCATTGCTTCTCAGGCCTTCTCTACTAAGTATTTAGCATATTTTGGCAAAAGTTAGTTTTGCATATAGGTATTTGTCTTTAATTCAGAAGGTATGCATGCATTTTGTATACAGTTTTCCCCAAAACGGTCTCAGCCAGCCTAGATCCAGCCCTGCTACTGCTGATTCAGCAGCATGGCTATTCGTGCCAAAGGCTAAAACAATTAGATATGAACTTGATGAAACAGCAGCATGTTCCATTTACTAAATGATGTTGAAGTGTTTTTGTATCTTCGTGTGTTTGTAACTGCAGGTGCCCTATGCATTAGCCCTAATGTTCACTGCTGCCACTCTGACTTTAAACCATGAGCACAAGGAACAGATTATAAGCTTGATAGTGTGATTATCCCTGTTGTCACATTTCTCTGTGGTACTGCATAACTGTTCCACCAACAAGTACCAGTGATGTCTTAATGCCAATGACAGGATGTGTTTCTGCTAAACTGTATAAAACATCCATCATTCCAAAGAGAGGAAAGAGAGGTCCCAATGGTCAGAACATACGGAAGACTATCAGATACTTCTCAGCACCAGGCAATAGGCAATGAAAGAACATCATGCAGACTCTACAAGAGGTATATTCACCAATTAGTTGGCTTTCCTCAATGAGTTCTTTCCAACTCAGTACAGCTAAGAAAATGACTCAAGTTTCTAGTCATACAAGATTCAGTGATAAGTAAAATACCACACACCAGGCTTGGAAAAATTACAACAGAACAGAAAAGAGAATCATCTCCTGAAGACAGCAGAGGACAAACTGAGGATGCTGTGTCTAGAGGTAGACAGACCATTAGCAACATCAGCTAATTCCCATCTCAAACACATGGCAGGGATTTGAGTCTCCTGAAAGCCCAGGTGAGTGAGTTCTATGTGCTTATCTCTGAAGAATTAAGCACAAGAATTAGGTCTCTGTTCAGACGAGGATTTTGATTTTCACTTGCTAATCTTTTCCTCCCAGAGAATAGAGAGTACTTTATGCCCTCAAAGCCATTTGCAAAGCAGGGTGCTGAGCAGACAAACATGAAGCAGATGTAAGGCTGAGTACATACCATGGATCCTTCGGCTTTATCTTTGGAGATGGTTTACTCATCATCCATTTCTGCTGTAGTAGCAGTAGATGTTATTTTCTATTGAAATAGTGAGGGTTTGGGTGGGGTTTTTTTGCACATGAAATGCAGACTTGAAAGGGAAAATATGAATATTGCCAAGGAATATTTAAATATCGAGTAGCATCCAAGAAAATAAAAAGGTTTTGAAAATCAGTGAATTTAACATCGTTCCTTTTCTTACCCGCAGATGCTGTAAAGAGGTGAGATGCATGAAAAACTGAGAAACAGTTATAATTAAATTAAATGTGAAGACATAAATGAAGAGGCATATAAAGACATTCAGAATAGTGTTTTAATCATTGTATCAACTGTTTAAGTATTTAGGAAATGGTGTGTCTATAGACGAAAAATAAAAGCTAAAGACGACATACATGGGGGGCATCCTTATGGGACAAACCAGGATATTATTCTAGATCTTCTTCAGAGAAACAATCGTTACCTGCACTTCAATTAGATGACTAAAAGATGTTCGGCAACAGACCGAAGTCAACAGAATGGTGTTCAGTCTGCTGGAATAAGAGAAACAGAAGTGTGGTTGCTGAATAGAGTAGGCTGGCAAGTATCTGGTGTTGATACACGCTAACACCACAGACCTTCACAGATGACACAAGATTTTGGACACCCTTAATTTGACTTGACTCTTTTTTCAAATGGTCTCTTGTTTCAGAGAGTTGCTTTGAGAAGACTCTTCCCCCATAAGAGAAACAGATCAGGAAAGAGATGAAACCAAGCGGTGAGCACTGGGTATAAACATAAAGGACGAGGCATTAAAGAAAGAAAACAAGTTTGTCCTTAAAAGCATTCCGCACTGCAGCCAGATGTTGAGTTACAAGGAGGAGGCACCATATTTGTCAGAGTTTGAAATAAATACATTTTACATAATCTGCACTTTTGGTGAGGTAAGTCATGTGACGAAAGTGTTGAACTCACTTGATAACAGCTAGTTGGAGAAGGACTGAGGGGACAAAAGGAAATGAAGGAGTGGGACATCTGCTTTGTGAAGCCCAACCTTAAAGAAAGTAGAGCTTGATTCTGGATCATTGATCACCCAGGAAAGAGGAAGGAAAAAAAAAGTACAGATCAAAATACTTCAAGTCTAGCAGGACATTTTCAGGAACAATCACCAAATCCCATGTAGGAGAGATGATTAAAAGATTCCGAGGAAGCTGTCACATAAGACAAGATAAATATCATTGTTTCTAGTACAGCTGCAAATTTTTCTTGAAAGAAGATGCACTAGGAGGCTAGGTTCAAAACTAGGACTTTGTTATCCCTTAGCCCACATCACGACTGTTAAAGTAATAAAAGTAAAACCGAGTTTCAGAAAAGTAAGAGAGCGCAATATTTCTAGTATTAGCAAGTGTTAGGCAGGAGATGTTGCAGCCCAACAGACATAGCCAGAGATGTACTTAACACCTATGCGTGTGTGCATACACTCAGGAACATCTAGAATTTTAGCTCTTATCTAAGCTTCCTTTTGGTTCAAGAGTAGAAGACAAGCTTAACTCCACTTCAGTCTCTGCAGTCCAAGCCACCAGGCATAGCCAAGTTATGACTAACGTTGATGCTAAAAGTGAGACCTTTTATTACAGAGCATTTGAAAACTTTTGATTTAAAGTGAGGATAGCAAGATGATGGTACTACTCACTTATAGCAGGAGAGCCATTATCCATGAAATAGAGGTGCTAAGGCCCAGATTCAACAGCAACAAACCAAATTCTGATGCTGGCCTAAGCGTTTGCTCTGCACCATCCACTACTGTGCCCCATCACTCTGCCAGTGGTTACTGCCCCATTGCACCATCAGTATCTTAGCCAATATGCCTAAACATCCAGCTCATCACAAACCCAGTCACTAGTAGCCTGAACAAGAATTCACAGCAACTGAGGAACAAGAATGCATTTAATTCAGGATAGACAGTTGGGACTGACAACACTCAGGAAAAAATTCTCTAAGTAGTCTTTTCTTAAGCTCAGGCAACTGGCTGTACTGATGACAAAGGAGAAAGTCAGAAATGGGCAGGGAGGAGGGGGTGGAGAAAAAAAACCACCCAGGTTTCCTAACTTTTCCTACAAAACAATCTCTGCCCAAAGGCAGATTGATAAAATGAGACATCACCTCAAGGAGGTGATCTTCCAAGTACCTGAATCATCATCACTGTAACACAAGTTCCTCTGAGCTTGGTTACCCTTCAGTCTCTTGGAAGAGCAAACCAGCACATCAGATGCCTCGCTCCAGACCTTTGACTGACAGACAGAAAGAGATCTTGAACAATTTAACTCTAAAATGCTATTAAACCATTCACGAGTCTTAAGTGAAGCACGCAAACACAGGAATTTACAGCAGTGATTTATTTTCTAATAAATCCAGCACTATAGTAAGTCCTAACTTCTGAACTAAGGCAACTTTCTCATATAGAACCACCTTGTTAACTACCCACGCTAAAGAATTGCACTTTGACACAGTTGCATCAGCTAGAGATTTATAGAGATCCTCAAGATTGATTGCATTCAGTTCTCTAAGAAACTGAAGCAAGTAAAATTGTTGCTTCTCAAAAATGGTAATATTTCAGAAGTAGACTAAAACACTTCTGGAGCTTACATACCACCTTCTAATGTCCCTGTTGCTTCTGCACTTCAATATTTTCCTTACAGCCACTAATTAGCACACCAAAGTATAACAAAATTGACAGGTAAATTATCCTTTAAGAGCATTAAAAACATTTTCCAGATAAACAGTTATATTAAAATATGTTGAAGCAATGATTTTTCTGTACTAGGTCATGAAAAATATTTCTGAAAATCTGCATTGCAAGTTTGCATTCCACACTAAGTTACCATGTGTAATTTCTTTCACATAATGTACCTTTTAGAGTAACAGAAAGCTGCTTTGCCTCCCTCCTCATACACTGCCATTTTAAAACAAAATACCAGCCACTGTCCATACCTGACAGGAATGGCTGAACCTCTACCAGCTTCTCTTTGGTGATTATTCAGGCCTACCTCCCCCTCATCTGGCATCAAAGGCAAATCTGCACCTGGGTGCCAAGTAACTTTTTTTACACAGTCAGGCTTTAACCCATGTAAACACTCACCTGGATTTGTGCTAAAGAGCATCTGTCTGCCTAATTTTGCCTTGATTCCAAGATAAAAATAACAAAAGCATGGTTTTATGTTGTTAGACTTCCCAAATTAACAATCCTCATATTTTTACAAAAAAAGTAGTAACCATGGACCAGTTTTTTTTTTAAACCTATAAAACATGGAAACAGCCTGCACAGAGCTGTTTTCCACTACTAAACTATTTTAAGTACAGCATGTTTAAAAGCCAGTTTGGCTATTTCTACATTGCACTATACCTCAAAAAAGCAAAATATGGCCAAGTTTTGCCAGGATCTAAACCAAGCGTACAAGCCAGAAGAATTACTGAATAAAGTTACAGTTAAACTGAGGGAGCAATTTCAAGTGCCTTTGACTTCAGCTGTCCCATTTAAAACTACACCTTCTGAAAAGAAATAGAAAAATGAGGTAACTGCCACAGACCTTTAAGTTCCCTCAAACAGGACAGACAGAAATCCTCATGTGTCTAAAAACTGAAGGAACATCACTAAGCCTCAGAGGCATTCTGTTACCCTTTATAACTGGAACAGCTAACATTCAGACAGACATAAAATTGTAGTAAACATCTATTTGCCAATTGATGCACATTCATGCACCCTTTTGGACAACAGGACATGTCACAAAGCTTTGCCAAGCACCTCTTGAGGGAATTCTGCTAACTGCACATCTGTTCAGGATCATGTCTTTCCATCAGTATTTTGTGTACTGCCTGTGATCTGTCACAAAAGAGCACACAAACAAGTCAGCAGAAGCCCTGCAACACAGTAAGAAGGGTTTTTTGTTTTGTTACACCAAGTGGAAAGTAGTTTTAATTAAAAAGATTTGTTAAAATAGTGTAATTAATTATAGGACCATTAAATTGAACACTAACTTATTGATAGTGAAAGACTGCACACACACCTAGCTATGAGCCAAGCCATATACAAAGGAAAAAATAACAAATTTAACACTTAAAACTCCCCTCTTGAAAATTCTTCCCTTTCTAAATATTGTTCTGTGGAATAAAGACTTTTAGTTTAGCAGTCAAATTCCCCAGCTAGACAGAACAGTCCCACACTGAGAAGTGCTACAGGATGTGTCCAACAGCACTCCAGGAAAACCCCCAAACCATTTGCACCTCCCCTGTCCCAGATGAATCCAGATTTCATTTGGAGCACAACAGCTCCAGAGCATGAGCCCTGGAGTAGTCACAGGCAAAATTCTCCTGAGAGATGGTGGTTTGACTAGCCTCAGGTAAAAAGAACCAAGCCCAGTTTTCCCCAAAGCTATGCTATGTGCTTTAGCAGATCAGTCACTGCACAAGAAGGCCCTGCTGCAACTATGACTATAGCCTGCTATGGCTACATTTTACAATATACAGAAAGTTATGAAGAAATTAAATTCTTTCCCTTAAGATTTTATCCCTGTAGTTTCACTTATTGCCTCACAATCTGGAGGGCTTAGCTGCATTGCAACCCACTGGCAGGGTTAAAAACCCTCCACCAGTCACCTCCATCCGTACTATGACATATTCAGGGGCCTCACCTCAGAGGCACTGAGCAGATCTCAGTTATTTAAACACAGGCTTTGCAATATACCTTGTCACAACATCCATGTCCCCTCTCTAGATCTGACTCTTGACATTTACACTGAGTCCTACCTTCTTTGTAAAAGAATTTAGTACACTGGGATTAATCATTTCTTCTGTTCTCAAATCCCTTCCTGTGATCCAACACACACAGCTGCTTTGCTGCTCTGGTGTGAGTAACTCAGAAATGAAAAGCCCTCTGAGGTTGAGCTCATAAATACACTGGACAACTGACCAAAACCTGTTCCCATCTCCCATCTTTCACAGCCTCTTCTAGACAACTGCACTCACAGATTACACACAGTATTGCTCTATATACTGTCCCTGACATGATGGCAGCATTTTGCAGTTCAGGCTGCAACAATTCATGGTAAGTGACATGCCTCTCAGTGAAGTGAAAGACCTACCACTAGCTTGCTCTGGCTGCAACATGCCTTAGCCTAGGTCTCTTAGTAGAAAAGAAAACAAACAAGCCCAAAAAATAAGCCAAAGCATAATATCGACTTTCACTCCCTTGTGATGCATGCCATACATCCCAAAACATTCAGCAGCAGTCCTGCTCTGTAAAGAGGTATTTTCCATTGTTATGTTGCCGAAACTGCTGCGATTCCAAAATCTTGTTTGACTTCATTAAATATTGTTAGAACCCCTACTGCAAATATAAATCAGTGCAAGCACTTACCTTGGTATTTGAAGAATAAAAGAGATAAGATTTGCCATGAAGATCTACACACAAAAGTACCTCCAGTGTAACCAAACACCTAATACTGAATTGTATGCAAGTTTAGGTTTAATTGACATTATGCTTTTGTCTTTCAGAGACAGAAGCAGTCTCAGATGGATAAAATTAGGGCTCCAGAACACACTTAGCAAGGCTGAAGAAGATATTGCCTTTCAGCAGGTATTTATTCCACCCAACCATCCCTTCCATCATCAGAAGACATCACTTCAGTCTAAGGTTTAGAAAAGAAAGCATCACACAAAAACAAGGTAACCCAGATTTGAAAATACCCATTTCATAAACAGCCTGATGGTCTGTTCCTTTCCATCTATAGTCTCAGAGAACATAAAAAGTATCCAGAGTACTGGTAATGCACAAGAAATTCCAACTTGAAAGGGCTTGAGTTATGGTGGTGTAGAACTACAACAGGTACTGCAAAATAAGTCTTTAAAAAATTCTGTCTATGAAGGAGGAGTGCTCTTTCATACCACACAAACAAGCTTTTTGGAATACCAGGCAGGCCATACTGCTACTGCTCCATCTTTTAGCATTCTGTATTTGTGGCATACTAGAAATCAAACATGGACCACCTCCACAGTGCAAAGAATGAATCATTTGAATTTGTTTCTTAGAGGTTTTATTCACATCAGTCTCTGCAGATCCACAAAACAGAGCTAGTTTCAAAATAGATTGTTAACAATACAGTCAGAGTTTGTCTTTTCCACCTGCACACATTGAGGGCAGGGGGCCAGGGGAGAAACTGTGATATCAGATCCCACAAACCTGATTGTATTCAGTGTTCATTCATGCTCAGATATAGGTTAGGAGGAGATAAGAATTTAGATTTATTAAGCCTTTTCATGACCAGTAAGAATCCTGGATCAGCTATTTGGTTTTGGTGGTTTGTTTTTTTTTCCAGACAAATTCCTTTGATAATGGATAATATGTTGCAACATTGTAACAGACAATGTAAAAACACCACAGTCTCCGAACTGGGGATCAAGTCAGAAAGGCACTGCTGTACCCCACCGACTGAGCTTTTCAAGAACAACATAATAATGCTGCTGCTGCACTGAAAATTAAAGTTTAAATTCAGAACTCATGGCCCTTCACATATATCTGCCTGCCTTCTTGATAGCCACAAGAGTATTCCCACAATGACAAAACAAGTCGTGTGGGAGACACACTTTTCAGGAAAGCAACAAGAAAAAAAAAAAGACAGCAGTACCTCAAACCTCAAGTTTGTCTCTTAACTGATACCTTTTTTCTAAAGCTCTAAGTGCTTTGCATCTTCTATGCACAGTTTTTTAAATGTGGTAGTGTCACACACAGCCTCCAGTGTCAGGCCACTTGTGAATTTGCAGGACAATCTTCCACACAGCTACTTGTCTGAGCAATTCCCCTGAACTTTACTCAGAAAATTAGTCTTCTAATATCATATATACAGGCAAATATTTGAAAGCATAAGGTTTTTCTTTTCTCTATAAGCAGTGTAAACTTTTCATTTTTAGTCTCTTTTTTTGTCAAAGCTATTATATGCAAGTGGTTGGTGCAGTGTTTAGTTGAAACTGGAAAGCTCTATGGACAGTCTGTATAAATCCAAATAGATTTGCTCCAAATAATCCAGAAATTAAATCATTTTTACAGACATAAAAACAAGCATCTTGCTAGAAATACAACTCTTGCATTTATTCATAAACAAAAACTCACACTCAATCATCTTAATTTTCCTCTCTGACAAGCTCTTGCAAATCTTGCTGCAGTAGTTTACAGTCGCCAAACTCAAAATCCCACATACTCCCCTGTTGCCTGTCTACCAGAGAACAACTGAAACGCTTCACACCAGACTTCCTCGCATGAAGCCAGCTTAATTGATAATTTAAGATAATACTCCATACTTTGTAATGAAGCATATACATTACTCCTCTTCATTATGCCCTGGAGAGTACATTGACAAAAGGAATCAAGTGGGAAGGCGAACGTTAACCACTCCAGCAGAATTCTCCAGGGCTCACCAGTTAACAAGCACAGTCAGGAGTCCTTACTGCAGCCAAAAGGAGAAAGATTGTGATTAATGGGGGATTTTAATAGCCAACTTTGACTCTGTTTTAATTTAAAATAAAAACCAATGCAAGAATAGGTTTGTGCATGGAAAAAAGCAAGCCACATCTCCAAAACCTGAGTGCAATTGTACTCCAAAAGCCAACTACAAAAGGAAGCACAGGAAAGGCTTTGGTAAGGACACTTAACCTGGTAAAATTATTTCCCTTCTCTTGATGTTTTACTCAATTTAAGCAAGGGGTATTTTCTCTACCCTCTCCAGATCATGGCAAATCAAAACAGGATTTGAGTGATTAAAAAAAGTATGGAAATTTCTGGTATCAACATACTAACTTGCTCATCCCTGGAAGAGCCTGAAGTGCAAACAGTCAGTCCCTTGTTTGATCCAAGTATTTTATACAGCTAAACTAATTCAGTTGCATATGGCTTCTTTTCCCCAAGGATTCAAAATACCTGGGTCTTGCATTTGCCACATGGGAATCTGCCTAGGAAATAAAACCTAGCAGGACTTGGATGGTGTATCTACAACAGAGACAAGTCTGTGCAATCTGGTAGACTTAGCCACTAGACATAGACACAGCCAAGCATACTAGGACATGGGCCCCTTGAATTCAGGTGTAGTATCATGCCTCAGTGATAAACATGATCAGGGTAGAGGCAGTGTATGTTACATCATACTTCACCTGTACCACAGAAATTAAATGGCTTGAGTCTCCTCAAGCTCTACACTCAGCTGAGCAAATGAACAATTAAATTTGGAAAAAATAATAAAAGAATTTACTAGTACTGGTCCACCAATCTGGAAATCGCTTTTATAAGCATCAAGCAAGATCAGCAAGGGTGAATGACAAGGGAAAACCACCCTACTATTCCAAATTATTGGGAAATTTGACCACCCTACTACTGAGTTACTTTCAGTTTCAATGAACTGGAGGAAGACTCTTTGAAATCCTATGGCAAATTGTTTCTGCCTGCTTGTGAAATCATAGGCAAAACACAGCTATGCCAGGTAGAAACGAGATCATACAAGCTATTCCTGTTGTCTTTAAGATGGTGTTGGAGATGCAGAAAAACCTAATGACATCTTAACTTCTTCACAGACTCTCTGTTCCAAAACCAAAGAGTTAACCTTTCAGGAATATTGGCACTGGTTGTAGATGATAGATATGTAAAGTAGAATTTACAAGGGAATGTATCTGAACTTGGATTTACTCCTTGTGACTGACTTTCACTTAATTTCTGCAAAAGCATGTTTCACATCTGTCTTGTTCAGATTACACTGCATCTCCATTCTTTCTATGAACTAATTCAGTATTTGAGCACCCAAGAAGTGTGACAGTAAGTTACTGGTAATTGCTCCAGTTCAAGAATAAGAACTATGCAGCCATTGACAAAGCTCAACAGGAATTAGCCCTCCGTGTCCCTCCCTTAGGGTTTGTGGTTGGGTTTGGGGTTTTTGTGTGTAAGTTTTAAAAGCTTTGAGAAGTCTGAATGGCTGGCTTCAACTTTAGAACTAAAACTGGTCTTGATTAATGGTTTTAGAAGTAACCATCAAACCACTCTTACTATTCCTAACTCACTTCTGCTAGCTCATGAAGGCGCCCACCTAGTGAGACACAGTACCATACTGTTAAATACATTGGCTGCCTCTCTCATTTGACACCCTCACTTGAAGTGCAAAGCAAGCTTCAAGCATCAGAATCAGATTCCTGCAGAGAGTTCCTCACAGGCATACAGATCCAGCAATGGAGGCTGACAAAGTTATTTACGCACTTGCCCTTCTATAGAGCTTTTTCCAGTCATCACAGCTATGCACATCACGACTTGGCAGGTTTCAGGCCTACAGTATCTTCAGGTAGGAAGGGCAGTCAGAATTTGAAGCATAAAGTCTCTCTTACCAAGCCCCTGTGCAAGGGAGAATTTTAAACTAAGTGTTGCTCAGGAAAATTGCTTACATCTTTCATAGACAGAACCTGACAGTAAGCAAACACTCTAAGACATAATAGCATTGAGTGAAGTACTTCACTCCATGGCAGGACTTGATTCAGGAGCCAGCTAACACCGTAATGAAGCAACTGCTGTCACAAGGCAGCTGATGATCTCTTCTGTAGTATTTCATGTATCTGAGTGCAGAAAAGCATGAGGCAAGCTTATCCTTGAAGCTATCAGTTAAAACATTTAGGGAATCTTATTTTCCAAGCAGTTTAATAAACAATAACGTTGCTTTGTTAGAAGCCACTTTAAAGTAAATTCCTGCTATTCTGCAAGTGGTGACAATTCAAGAGTTAAGTTTAATAGATTTGATGCTCTTTATTAAAAATAATGTTACTCAAACTAAGTTTCATGAAAACAACTATTACTTGCTCCTGCAAAGTCCAAGATAATTAATGTAATTTCCGCCACATGTAATACGAACAGTTTCAATTACCCTACTTTTCAATTATTCTCCATAATACCTCCTCTTTAAAAAGACCAGTGTCTTTTTATTAATAAAGTGTTAAGCTGATAGTGATGATTGAGGAAGAGGGGTGGAACTGTCTACACAGGAAAAATTGTATCATATATAATTTACCCTAGCTCACTCAAACTCCAAAGAAAAGGGAAAGACAGAATAAGTGATTTAATGGGACCATCTGAATTGGACACGCAGATGAGTTATAAGGATTAAGGTCAAAGGATAGATAAAGTGCATAAACCTGCTCAATGCTCATTAAGATACAGATGTTTTATTTAAAGACACTCCTAATTCAGACCAGTGTTAGTAATAAAAAAAAAAAATCTCAGACCAGCACTGTCAGGTTTCCACTAAAGCAAGCTCTTTGTGAATCTCTGCATCTGACTTCAGCTAGTGGCACAAAAATGTAATTAGAGAAAGCTCCTTTTTGATGAGGTGCTTAAATACCATTTTGAGGTACTGGGGGAGAATTAAGGGGTGGAAAATATTGCATACTATTACAAGTACTATGTCAATCCTTAACAGTCAAAACTGCTGTTCTCTGAGATAACTTTCTTACTGATTAGCTGGTTGTTTCAGGTAAGTTCACATCCACATACCTAGTTAAGGATCTATGAGGACATAGCATCCGCATAAGCAATGGCATGTCCCATTCTCAGGATAAAGCGCTTTCAGAGCACAATGGTAACAGCAAACTCCAACCACTTGTTCCAGCAGTGTCATGGTTATGCCAATAAAGGCCTTTTTGACCATCAGATACTAGAAGGCTTTTTTTTAATCTTAAAGAAAAAAGGTTTCTGTGCTTGCAGTTCGGCTATTTAAAGCCTGGTACAAGAGCTCTATAGCCATAAAGCACAGAATATTTTATTCTATAAAAACCTTTCACATGTCGACTTACACAGGGTTTTACTATGCAAAGATCAGCATGCATTCCTTTATTATTTTTTGCTGCTTTTATTTAATGTAATATTTTACTTCAACATTTTAGAACACACCCCTTTCATTTTCCTAGCCATTCCAGAAAAAGTCACTACCAACTTAAAAACACTGAATACCTTTTTGTGCTAGACTTGACAGTTACAAAGAGGTCAAGCCCATTTTATGGACAAGACATAACTGTTTAGCAATGTTTTATTTCTACTATGCCATCAAATAAATACAGATAATACAGAACAGAGAATTAAGAAAGCATAAAGACTGTTAAAGAATTGAGCTAAAACCATGAGTAGTAGTATTTAAACACTTACAAAGGTAATGCAATATGTATGAGTGGCACCTCAGAAACATGCTATATATTCAAACGTCTATTCATGCTTCTGCTATAAATCCTGCTTTGTAGCAAAGACTTAAGGTTGATTTCCATCAATGTGAAACATAGCATTATAGTCCTCAATTTAGATGCATCTCCCCTTCCCTGATTTTGAAGAACAGTTGATGTAAAGCATTCCAGACCTTTTCATTATTAGATGAGAAGCTCATAACCTTAATGCTTTTCTAACCAGTCAAAAAACCTACTAACAAAGAACTGATATAATCAGTTGAATTGCTCCATATTTTTTTAATGTCTAGGAGTAAAAGGTGTCTCCAAGGCCTCCTTTTCCAAAGCTTTTTAAAAGAAGGCCTCACACAGACTATATTCCAAAATAATAGCACTTAGTATGTAGAATCAAGAGGATACATCATTCAACACAAATATAAATAAAAATATGCAAACATCCAGTATTGCATCTCTTACTTGGGAAAAACTGCCTTTAACTTCAGCCTTGACAATGGCAAGATTAAGTCTATGATCACTCATGCTAACAGCAGCCTTGTAATGGACAAGTCTTCTTACAGTGCACCACAATTTTTAATGGCCTTTAGGTAAGGTCCGTAACAAGACTTCAGTTAGAGCTTTCAGACAAATCCTCACCCTGGTTTAGGTGCACAGGTGACTGTACATGGCAAACCTGCCCATGACATGGGAAAGCGAGAGTCTAGAGACATCCTTTCACACACCAGAAGAACAGATTCAAGAGGAAATACCATTACTGAACTCTTCCTCAAAGCTCCTCACAATCTATCCTGCCTTTCCAAGAACTGAGGCAATCTCACAACAGCACCCTTGCAAGCACCAGGTGCCGCAACATCTAGGGATTAGCAGACTGGAAATGCACGCTTTAGCAGCTTTCAAACGTACACGTTTACCAGGCTTCATTGACCACAGTGGGCTGGTCACTGGGTTCCTTTTGGATGAAGCTAAAGATCACAGCACCCCTTGTATGAGTCAGATACCCAGCCCATGAAATCAAAGTAAAAAGGACAGAGGTGTATTGATAGGCTTCAAATGTGCACACAAAGTCCTCAGCTCCTCCCTGATCACACCACTTCAAGGTCAGTGCAGCCAGAGACCGTCCAGCCAAACAAAACACTTGAGCCAGAAGGAGAAAGCCCTGCCCTGTGTACAAGACCTCATTCACTTACAGGAAGTGCCAGTCCTCATTTAAATCTAGCCCATGTTTTACTGAATTGCTCTGTATTTTAAGATACACACAGGAAGAGATTATGTTAACCCACAACAACCAGGCTATTGCAGCACAGTCTTCAGAGCAATTCACTCATGTTTTCACCGCATTGCCAATGCTGTGATTTAACAGCTGAATCTGAATACCTGACCCAGTTATCAGTAGAAAGCAACTTGGAACAAATTCATCAAATGAGCATAAAACACAAATGACTGGGACAGTCACTCAACTGCTCATCCAAATGGTCCTAAGGGAATCTGAGTGCTAAGATGCTGAATAACTGCATTCCATAACCGCATGAGCACATATGGAAGAGGAGTTGTGTCTATTTGCCACTTAACAATCTTTTAAAATGGTTTCAAAAGAAGAGTAAATTTTAATCCACCACTTGTGTGGACAGCAAAAAGTAGAACCCATAAAAAGAGCAAAATTTGCAGACACAAACAGAAACCAGGGAAAGGGTAATGTCTTGTCTAGGGTAAGAAATCACTTCTCAGTTCAAGCTGATGCCCTTCAAAGGGGACAGGGAACACACAGATAATGTTGTCAATAAAGTATACTCATCTTTCCCAGAAGCTTTTCTCACAAATCCTTGTTAAAGGCTCCTGAAGGAACTGAACTGTAATTAGACAAAAGATCCTACCCTTTGTTTCTTATCTTTTGATCACTTCTTAATTAGCGAGAAGAGTAAACTATCCTTTCAAAGGAGTTGCTAAGACAGTCCTTGAAACACATGTATCTGGTTTTTCCCTTTTCAATGCACTCAAGTGATCAAGATGGAGCAGAGAAGATGATGCACGAAGAGATAGGAAACTAGGGTGTAGAGTTCACACTTCAAAACCTGAGGATTGCTGTGACAGAGTTTGGAGAGTACCTTAAGCAGATGAGTGAAGATAAAGATGTGCATGGAGGAACAAAAATACTCTCTGCCTCACACAAATGCTTGAGGTGGGAGAGCTACCTCTCAAGAAAATACTAGAATTAATTCACTGTTCAAAAGCAGACAAAGAGAAGGTTTGAAATTATTAGGAAGAATAAATCAGAAAGCATCATGATATCCCTCCAAAAGGCCACACACACATTTATGAATTCATATTGCATGCAGTTCTATTAATCCCATTTCCAAAAAGAGATGGAAGAAGTAGAAATAATGCAGAATGTCGTGAGGATAATGAAAAGTATGGGAAAATCTTCTTTAGAAAGGGATTAAGTAGATTAGTTTGCTATCTGAAAACTAGGGGAGAGAGCATTAGTCTACAAAATTATGCACTGTGTAAAGAAGTTGAAGAGATTACTCTCCTCTACAGCAGGGCAGGGGAAAAGAACTAGGCAGCCCTCAGGACAGTCATCATTAAGGAAGTTTAAAATTAAGTTAAAAGTAATTCCACTTTTCATACAATTTTACATCAAAATTTTTGAATTCACTGCCAAAGAACAGCAAACCTGAGATTTGATCAATTTGTTGAGTTAGTCCCATGTATGACCATTACAACATGACTGTCCAGACACAGCTTCCTGACAACTGGATGTCAGCCATGTGCAGCCATGTGAAGCCCACGCAATGCATACTTTGCACTTTCTCACCCTCTCCTTGGTGCATGTTTCAAGCTCTGAGGTAGCAGGGTAGAGAGATCCATTGTTAGACACCATGGAAAGAAAATCAGGTCTTTCTCTTAGTCAGTACTGTTAATGAATGACTGAAGAAAGAGCAAGCAGCCCCCAGCCTGCCCTGCATTCTTAACCTACAACTCAGTATCCTGGCAATGGGCATTGTATCTCCAATTTGACAACGTGCACACAGCCTGTAAAACGCTTGTTTTCACTCATATTACATGTGTTGCATGTGGTTTTTTTAGTTGTCCTGTCCAGTTTGTTTTGGTTTTTTTAGTTTTCAAGCTGGCCCAGAAACACTTTCACTTGGCCAATTCTTGAGTAACACACAGAACCCCAGTCTGCATAAGGTTCCAAAGAGGATGATGGAAGAGTTACTTTTCTGTTCAACTCAAGTCTTCCCTAAAGCATCCGCTAAAACTCATTTTAGCATCAGACTTACTTGATCAATGCAAATGTTAGGTTGAACTTAGAAAAAAATGAAAAGTAGTTATTGGCAAATATTTCATTATTTGCACTTACAGAACAGTTGCTTATTTTCTACGAAGTCTGTATGTTCAAAACCACCAAAAGTCCTCTAATAGTCCAATTTTCCCAGCTGCTGCTCTCGTGAGAGGTAGAAGGGAAAGCACAAGTGACAGTTTTTGCACCTCTCACCCACAGGCCCTCTTCCCTGAGTATGAAATTCACCCTAGTAGTTTCCACTGAATCCACCAAGACAAATACTTGGATACCTAGTCATCTATGCAGGTGTTTCCTGTGTGATGGAAAATTTAATTTGTTTGATCCTGACTACATCAGATAAAAAGGGCAGATGAAGGAAGCCTTAAAAAGTTGAGAAAGCAGTCTGCCCATTTGTGACAGTTACCTAAACACTGAAACTAGTCAAATAGCTATCTGAAGCATGCTTCCAACTTTACCCAGACCCTAAACTAAGGGATGAGCAACTAGAAAACCTAAACACACCCCCATGTCCCTTAACCCAACAACAGAAGTAATAACCTGTCAAGAGAGGTAGCAACTGGTGGACAGGTTTCCTAGTAAACAACTAGCCATGGTCTTCTTTAGAGTGGCTATAAACCTGCGTGCCATTACAAACAGTTGGCTGATCAGTCTGTACGCCTATTAATGCATAAATAATTGTGATATAATTGCTGGTTTTTATTATGGAGTTGTTGGGTTTAATAGTTTGTCTTCCTTCCCACTGATAGCTGTTTTAGAAACAAAGGCTAATTTTGCATAATTATATTGATTTCGAAAGTAATGCATCAATTTATATGAAGCACTGACCTCTTTCACATTATTTTTTTTTTAAACACTAACAGGAAGATACTGAAAAGATTAAAGATCAAGGACCATCCGTTTCATGCAAAAGGATTCCCCCTTCAAAATCATTTTGACAAGGATTAGAAAAAACAAAGCATTCCACACACTGCTCTTGTTAAACTGAAGAACTCCTATAGCTCCTTAAGAAAGCAGAACTGACAGAATCATACCTTTCATCACAGGAAAAAGATAATGTATGAAACCCAAGCTCCAGCTTGACCTTTATCTTCATAAGTGATAACTCTCAAAAGTGACCAAAAGGTTAACTGAACTCTAAAAAGGTCATCTGTCTTTAATCTGGCTATATAGATCCTTTTCTGATGTTCAATAATACACAGCTACTGTTCATTAAATATCACCCGTCCATTCTGTATTTTCACCTTCTGTTTTCAGCAGCAGCTAGATTTTTGGTTCTGTCACATTAAATAACCTGCAACTTTTTTCAATCCAGCACATTTTCTTGGATAGGAAGTAGTTTAGAGTTATGTAAATAAATTCCTAACTGTTTTCCTTCTATAATACTCCTGCAATGTCAGATATATTTAGAGATATGTATACATACTAGTTCTGAGCACATTAGTGTCTTCTTTTGTGCCCCCATACAAGTCTCTCATACTTTAAAGATACAGTAATCACTTCTGAAGAGCAAAGGAGGTGAAACAGCCCAAATCATATTCAGCTAAAGCTTATTTCAAAATAAAGATATAGTCCAAAGTTATATCAGAAATTAAACACTGAACTCCAAGTTTAATATACAAAGTAATAGTATGCAGGATCAGGTTCTTCAGATGTCTAGAGAGTTAAGAAAGAAACGTGAATGAACATAAGACATCAGGGTTGCTTCCTTTTTTTAAAAGAAGATTGTATTGCTACATGTGCAAATACATTCTGAAAGTTCACATCATCTTATTGAATGATACAGGTTATTGTCATCTCTCTTTCCTTTTTACTATTTTGCAAGCACTGCTAATTACCATTTAGGTTCAACATTGCAGGGAAATGAAGTTTACCACTTTTTTCCCTTCTTTCAAGGGACAACATTATTCTGAAGGTTTACCTCCTTCTGCTCTTCATTAACCAAAATCCAGCTGATCAAACACGTAAGTGTTACCCTCTCATTTTTCATCAGGTATGCAACAAAATCCACAAAAAAGACTTTATCTAGCACTCATCTGGTTAGCTTTCATGTTTTCTGCAGACCACCCTTAAAGTCAGTCCAGAACATTCCCTGTCAGGAATTTAACTTTTCAAGGTGTTCTATACATTATCTTTGAAAACAGTCTTGAAAGATTATCTAGCACAGAAAAGAAAGCTATTTAAAAAACTCCAAACTAACTCTTCAAACTACCACCATTAACCTGAACAGAAACCACATCACTCAAAAAATGTGCTGGATGAGCTTCTCCACTCCTTACTCCTGGAATTAAACAAAGAATGTAAAGGGATCCACAGGTAGATATCACTTGTCGACTTCACCCATAGCAACACAGGAGGAAATGGAGTGTAATTCCCCATCTAGACTAACAATTTTCTTCCAGCTCTTTCCTATCTGTATGATAATTGTTGTTATAATTATCATATTTATTGCAAAGCTCAGAAGTAATTCTTCACTGTCATGCCCAAATTTGCGCATGAAAAGTCAATTTGGTCATCAATTCAAACCCAGCTCTTCACAGGAAGAGCCAAATAGCAATCACCATCCAACCATGCACTAGTTTGAAATGCTGAGAGAAGACAGGCTTTCAGAGGACTGACATCTCTCGAAGGCAGTATCACCACAGACAGACATGTGAGAGAATCAAGAAAAGGGCAGGGGATGATTTAATCCCCAGCAACCAGAGTATCAGACAGGACTGCTTGTCTTGGAGACTGACATAACAGACCCATGTAAGTCTATTTTTCCTGGATGCAAAGCATGTAATGGCTCTATGATTCCCAAGAAAATTGAGCTTCAGTGTGATGAGAGCTGGTCCTAACCGCACCTGGATGTCTGTTATCTCTACTGTTCTGAGAGCTGTACAAATCTTAGTGCATCTCCTAGTTTATTAAGCAACGTTTTATTCTAGTTTCCTCAAGGAACAGCTATTGGTAAAACATCATAAAGTATGTAACGCTCACTTGCGTGCAAACATACCTTTCACATGGCTGTAGCGCTGGATCTGAATCATTAAGACTAAGTACCATAGTCTACCTCCTGAGATACCGAACTCAACAAAACTGATGCTTCCCAATCTACAAGAGAGTGAAACTAAGCAAGCTGTGGGCATTTCACAACCTGGTACGCTTCTGAGCAAGCCTGCAGAGGGTGCCTTGTTAACCTACACAGTCACATTTCAAGATGAATGTTGGTTTATGGATCAGTGGATGCATGGAGCTGCTTTCTGATTCCTGCCTCTCAGTAGAGACACACAGCTCTCATATCAAAGATAATCTAGTCTTATGAGTCAAAGTGAAAAGAAGAATGTTTTGCCAAAAGCAGAAGAGAATAAGAGAGATGAAAGGGATTTAAGAGGAGGGGGGGTCAAGGCCTCAGATTTAGATAAAAGTTTATTGTTGTTAAAGAACAGTAAGAAAGGGTCACAATGGATGGGGCACAGCTTGCGATTTTGCATATGTTTCTCCTGCCTACAAAAATTAGTCCAACAGCAAAATTGCCAGGGTGTCACCTCAGTTCTCAAAATCCAACCTTTTCTCATTTATTTCTACTGCATCTGCAAGAAACGAAGAGGCTCAAGGGATGAACAGCATAGCATGTACTACAGGTTGGCATCTTAAGCCTCAGGAACGTTTGAGGCTAGTCAGTCTGAAAATTGCTTGGTGACGTATTATGAAACAAATTACGGTGGGCAATAAGCCATGAGACTGAGCCCACTGGTGTGCACACCCACAGACATCACCCTGCAAGTGGTACTTACCAGCCCACGGGTTTGTATTTTCCTGTAAAGTGGCAAACAGTGTAGAGCTTCAGTTTTGGCATCTACCTTCTTTTCTACATAGTCAGTTCTTAAGTGTAGATTTTTCAAAGAAATAAATCTCTGAATAATGAGATGCAACATACTAGCCCACGCAGCCATCAGTGTGGCATCCACAAAATAAGTCTAATATAACAGTCTCAGCAATCAGAAGGGTGGATAAGGGTTGCAATCATTAAATCACTTCTTTAACCTTCGAATGGCACGTGTTTGTTTACATACATCTGAACTCACAAATAGAGTGGAGAAGATAGATGAATATTAAGGAATAAGATAACACGAGGGAAAATTACTTTCTCCCCAGCACGATTAAAGGAGTTTTCACTAGAAATCTTTTAAGTAGAAGTTTTATTGTACACAATGATAATAAACCAGGTACCTTAAGAACAGCAGTATGAAATGCCTTTTTTTTTTCCAAATTAAGTGAGGTTATTTTGATCAGACAAGTTCAGAAACCTTACCCTCTATGAATTGTCTACAGATATCTCTTTCCCAAAGTAGTCTTTTTCTTAACTGAAGAAAAAGAGACTTTTACACATCAGAAGATACAAAACCACCTATATGTCAAGAGCTAAGTGGCCAAGCACATAAGTTTCAAAGTTGGCATCTTTGTTACTGTCGTGGTTTAACTCTGGC
>NW_010230301.1:41173-91144 GCF_000690775.1 Eurypyga helias | reverse complement strand
CTTTCCTGGCTGAACCCAGTACAAGTATGTGTGTGCATGTGTTTGAACACACAAATATGTATACAAACAAGAAGACCGTAATGCCATCAAATTATTTAGAAAAATCATGTTACAAAATTGTTTATATTCCTGAAACTAAAGGACTAAGAATATGGAAGTTCTATTTATAGCAGTCATCTTTGCAAAGGTTTGGCCTTGTTAGTTTGCACATCTCTTTTCTTCACCTTTAGTGATGATATAACACTTAGTGGAGTTGTACATGATTAAGTATCTGATGTTTATGACATGGTTTTGTTCTTTCTTTCCCTTCATCTCAACTTCTCAATGGTTTTGATTTACCTTTATCTAGTTTGTTTTATCAGAGCAGAATTCTATTCCATAAATAAGTAGAATTGTATTTAATGTTAAATATCTGCATTAAACTGTAAATAAAAATATTGCATGTAGAACCTATGTATTTTAAGGTGTGTGCTAATGGGTTTCCTTTTTTCTCCTAGGTACTAACTGTATTTAGGGGATGGTTATGTTATTTATCAAGGTCAATTTTGTATTTCAACTTCTAGGTAACTATAGGAATGTTCTTTTTAAAATCTGATCAGGCTAAAATTGCAGCTTGAGGTACATTTGCTATGAATGCATAGTGAACAAATCTGTGCAGTGTACGTGAGCTCACAACACAATTATATAAATAATATAGTTATTAATGGATCTGTGAAAATATTGTGTTTTTCTGGATGGCAGTTTCAGTAAGAGAAGAATGTCTGCTTTTCTGCTGTTATCTGGGATATTATTCAGCCTGAAATACAAGCTTATTTAGCTCAGGTGCTTCAAAATTTCCTTTAATCTCCACAAACTACTGTATTTCCAAAAGCATCATTGATCATCTATCTCTAAAATTATCTCATGGCATTTTTCCTCTTGTTTACAATGTTTGTTGCTCCTTTTCCTCTCCCACTTTTTCTTTTTTGTTGTTTTGTTTAAATATACTTATTGTTTGATTAGATTATTTTCTCTCCCTTTAGAAATAATATATTTATCTATTTTGTCTCTTCTCATTTTTTAGTTTTACCATAAACTGAGATCAACCATAAATTCTGGGGTTTTATATATCCTAGATCTTATTTCCTTTTTTTTAATTATTATTTTTCTACAAGGAAGACAAAGAAAAATTAAGTTTTGATACTCAGATATCAAACTCCATACTCTCCAATGATTTTTTTCAATATGTAAAACAATTTGTTCAATACCATCATTCTAAAAATGTCTAACATGGTACAGTATTTGATCTTCCCTTGTGTCTGCTTTGACTACACTTTTCGGCAAGTAATAACATATAATACTGTTACACATGCTTCCCCAGACTGTCTTAACAGCAATGCACCTACAAAAGCTTTTTCAAATTCATGAAGAGCAGAAGAATGTATTCAACTGTGTCATGTTCCTGGTCTCATTATGGTGAATAGGGATATTTTTCCTGGGGTCCTTAATAGACCTGTAGTCTCAAACAACTAATTCTTTTTTGGGTTTATTGTATTTATTATGCCAAGCTTAAAAAATTGGTTCAAATTCTTGGCTTGCTCAGATGATGTTTAAATTTTTATCTGCAGTGAATAACAAGTGTGGAATTCTTTTATCTGTCAGCATTTTGTATTGTCCAGTGGGAATCTTGTGCAACTTCAGAGGAGACCCATCTGTTTTAGTGTTCTCTTCATTATGCCAATCAAAAAGTCACTTCTAATAGCATGAGAGTGCCACACAGCATTTTTTGTTGTCACAGAAGAAAATGAACCTCCCCTATACTCCCCACCATGAAATGTTGGTTTTAGTTCTAAGAATTTGCATTTTCTGAATAGAACACTCAGTGAGGTACCTTTTAACTCAGATTTTAATTAGTTGATGTAATAACTATTGACTATGCTGTACAGATATGCCAATATTATTGATATGACAATTAAATACAAAATGATTAGTCTATTAAAGCAGTTCTGATTGACTTTTGTCTTACTAGAATAAAATATAAAGAGCTGATTGGTCAAAATGGAGTAAACTGTATCTAATTACTAAGTTCTGGATTTCATTTCTTATGCTATTCATATTTTTCTGTTCCTATCTGACTCATCCCCTGTTTAGATAGATGCATGTTTTCAGAGAGATTTTAATTTAGCATAAATAGAAATTGTAGAAGTAGTTTGTGTTTATTGTTGATGCAGTAGTGGAACAGCTTGTAGACAAAGGAGACAGCTTTCCAGATGATCTGGAAATGATTATATTTTGATGGTGCTTATAGACTTAAGCATGTTTAGTAATAGGAGAATTATTTATTTTGCTTAATACTGGGTCTTAATAACATTAACTTGACTTTTCTGTAATGTGGTGTGGATGCAAGTGGTGTCTAATGGTATTTGTTTCAAGTTGATCCCTATTGTCATCATAGGAGCTTATGCTCGTTTTGCATGGGTGCAAATGATTGCACAAGATATGAACTACTGTGTTGATTTTTTTTTTTTTTTTTTTTGTCTTCACCTTCTCTTCATTGTCCTTACAAACACCATTGTCTTATTTGAAGTAAAACCTTGGCTACTTTGTTTTCTATAGGCACAAGTCATGCTTTCCTGTTTGGGAAAAGTGTTGTCAACTTTGAAATTTTGAATATATATGAAATCCAAAACGGTTATAACAACAGAAGTTTTAAGATACCAGAATGAGTTTAACACCTTTTTCTCCTGTGCAATATAGGTAGAAAAATACAAGCCTGCTTAGAGTTAACTCTTAGATGTATTGCTGATATAGAATTGAAATGTTTAACTCTTAAATTGCAATGAAACTGCTGCTCATAGCTCTTATCTATCAACTGAAATAGTTATGTGTTAAGCATTGCTCTCCCCTCTCTTCCATTGCAGGTATAAAGGGCATTGATGTAGCATCACAATCAAGATCTAGGAAGACAGGTAACACTTGAAGGACATAAATTACTGTTGATGATCTTTGTTGTTTGGATTCGACCTTTTCCTTTATATTCCACTGTTTGGAAGGCCCTGTTCTCTTCTGAAACTGAATTCTTGTGTTTTTACTTTCATGAAAAAAGAATGTTTTAAATTCTATGGAAAGTTTCCCCCTTTGTATCAGTGTGGTACTTCCAGTTTTCAGTTTGTCCTTCACTGTGTAGGACTGCAGATAACTCTAGGTTGCTGATGTTACTTCATCACACTAGTATTAAACTTCAAGCAGAAACATAGAAAAAACCCTTTCCATTTTTCAAAGTCACTTTTTAGTAAGTAGGGATGTTCATGTGTTTTCATTATTGCTTATCTTTTTGTGTCCAAATAGCATGGCTTAAAATATTCACAGCAGTTATTGAAAGCAGACAAAGTGAAATGGGAACATGTGTATGAGTGTGAATAACAAAAATTTTATGTGGCTGTGTTGCTGGTGAATGCTTGTAACTACAGGCCTCATTTTTTGGGGAGGTTTGTTAGGTTTTGGCTTTTAAAATGCACATTTCAGGAATATCTGAGATGTTTCAGTGTTAGCGAGTAGTAAACAGAGCGGTGAGAGGATGAGTGATGATGTTGAGGTGAATCATGTGGAGATGGGTAGAAGGAAATGGCATACTGGGAGCCATAGAAGTGCCTCCAGTATTCTCTCCAGTAGTGCTCTGTGTCTTGGTTGATAACATGTCAAACAAACAACAAGAAAAAGCTGTCTGCTTTGTTATAAAATTGTCTACACATGCTACTCCCCAGGCAGCCCATCCCCTAGTCCAGGGGATCACTAGGCTAACAGCACGTATCAGACAGCTGCCGGCCTTCCTAAATCTGTTGCTCCCCTCCTCCCAGGCCAAGCTCAGCAGATCTATGTGATTGTAGTCTGTGTGTCAATAGTCAGGGCTTCTAGAAGCTATGCAGTTCAAAGCTGGTTTTCTGTGTCTGTGGAAAGGACAGAAAAACAACCGGAAGAGAGAGTGAGATGGCTTAAATGGAACTGAATGAACTGGATTTAAATGTCTGGAATCAAAAGTACGTTTTATGAAAAGTTGGGGAAAAGAACAACTTTGTTAGTGGAGTTCAGAGAGAATTGTGAAGGTGATGGTACTGCAGAATATACTTATATCTGAGCAGAAATTTGAGGTAGGAACAAAAGGGAATGTATATATCTATGTATCCCACAGTTGAGACCCAAACGATCGACAAAGTGTAGTTGGGTATTTAGAAAAGAAAATCTCGTGTCATGAAGTGTGACAATTTCTTAGTGAACTAGATAAAAATTTGTATCAAAGGGTGTGTTGCACTTCCAAGAATGGAGGCAGCTGAGAAATTAATTAGCATTTTACTCATTTTTAATAGGCATTGAATTCTTTATGTCTGTAGATGGAGTCAGGGTTCTTGCATTTTGTGGAGTGGGAATGGCAATCTGGAAGTAGAAGAAAGTAATTAGACAGAAGCCTAGGATGCTGATACAGATAATTACACAATTAAGTAATATTATGGAAGGTTCCTGATGTGGTGTTATCTAAACAGGAAGAAGTGTAACATCGCCATCATTTTTCAGTCGCTGATAAAGAAATCACTGGTTTCTAACCATAAGAACAGTCATTAAAAAAAAAAAAGGAAATAACATGTTATGTTTTCAATCATCTTTTTAGCTCAGCATTTTCTTCTGCTGAAAGCAAATCACCTAAAAAAATTATCCGCTAAAGTGGAATTTTGTTCATTATATATACTTACAAGGGACTACTTTAAAACACACTTGTTTTGGCAATCTAAAAAAACCCCACATATTATTATTGCAAACGTTATGTTCCTTGGATTATGCACTACACTTTATATTTTTGAATGCAGGCCAATATTCTCCAACTAACCATTTCAAAAATCTTTAAAAGTGTTTAAAAAAGAATCAAACAAAACCTCCAAAATAACTCTGAGAATCTTTTCATAATTCATTTAAGTAGCTTTCTAATTATGTATACAAAACTGAAGTAGCTTCTTATTTCCTTCATTACATTCACAGAACCTCAGTGAGAAATAACATGTTTCATTTAAATAAAGATCTAAATGCAGTAAATCAGACTGTATATTTATACAGGACTTTCAAAGAAATCTGGGTATTGACTGTTTCAGCTGTAGGCCAATTATGTATCTTAAATTTGAATACATGGGATAAATAGTGACTCAGATAATATTAATAAATATCTGAGGAAGCAATGGAACAACTTGGTACAAAGGAGAAAAATTATCTACAAATAAGCATTGAGAATGGCAGCTTGAGCAGATCAACGAGTTATAGGTAGAACTACATAAATAAAATGTTCTTGGAAAGCTTAAAAATTAACAATATTTGGAACGTCCTTATTTAAGGCTTTGAGGCAGTTGTTCAGCTATGTGATGTGTAATGTAAACGGGATCTTTTATAATCCCATGTTCATTTATATAAATGGAAACAAGTAAGAGAATTACTATGAAGAAAACGCCTTGAAGTGTGAAATTCCTACAGTTACATTTAAAAAGTTAGTTCTATCTTTCAGTCTTTCCTAATAGCAGTAGAAAGTCAGGCAATAATACTAGGTCTGTATGGCATTTTAACTTAACATGCCATTCTCTCAAAGGTTTGGATCATTCCAGTAGATGTTAAATGTAGAAGATTTAATCTGTAAAGCTTTTGAAAGATTGTAGGTCTGAGGATTTTTTTCCTCTCATGAGAGTTGGGTATTTTAAATTATTTGAGAGGACTGTCATGGAATTTTGAAGAAAAAAGGATGTGTGTATGTGTTGGCAGTGTTTATTCTGTGTTCCTCCTGATACTTACAAATACTTTTTCTTATGAAGGTACTGACTGCATATTTTATAAGTTTTATAATTACCATCTTAAAGAATTAGATTTTTTTTTTTTTTGAAAGGTCAAAGGGATTCACTGAATTCAGTTTTCATAGGGATGACTTGGTATCTCAGACCTTGTCTTCAGAGGTGCTGAAAAAGTGCAAAACTTGTAGAAATCAGTAAATTTTCTCGGTCACTGCCAGCCTGGAAATTAAATGTTTGTTGTTTGTTATTTGGTATCATTTGATATTCAGTGGTGAAGATCAAAACCTGGAGGTGACTAGAATTTTTTTTTGTGAAAGATTCCTGTGGTGCTGTACATGGTATGTTCTTCCAAAACAGATTTAAAACGCAATTATGAAATCTCATTAATACTGTGATCTATTAGGTTATGCATTTTTGTTGGGCTGTAGGGATTTTTCAAAGCTGTAGAGCTCTGAATGCGTGAAAGGCACGTCTTTGAAACAACAGAGAATGCTGTAGCAGGCACGCATACCCTGTTGTTCCGAATTTCTTTGGGAAAAGGAACGTGAAATCGTATTACCTGTTGAAATAGAAGTATAAGTGGCCACCCCATCTCTCTGCTTTGGCAGAGCTAATTTGAATCTTTTCTTTGCTGAAGTGCTAGCACTTGAGACGGGGGAAAAAAAACCCCACCACAACCAAAACCACCAAAATCTGAAGTATGTTAGATACAGATACATTTACTACCCTTATATGCTGCCTTGAGGAGGATCTTTCCCTTATATCTCTGATCTGAGAGGCCAAGCATAACGCTGCCTCCTACTCAGGATTTCTTTATTCTCTTTTTTTTTTTTTTTCTTCTTTTTTTCTTAAAGGTTTTCTGTATGCCTTTTCAACACAAAGTGGGTCATCTTCAACTGCAAGCTGTTAAGCTTTTGCAATCCAATTTTCAAGAAAATTAACCAGCTCTTTCTTACCCAGATCATCTGAGAGCCCATGTAGCCTGAGGATTTCATCTTGGATCTAGTTCTCAAATATTTCTACATTGGTCTGAAAGATTTTATCTCCTTTCATTAGACTTTGCATTCAGGCTTTTCCTCGTCTTTCAAAAAGTATTTTTTTTTTTATTACATTTCTCAAGCTCATGAGAAGATCAAGCTCTCTTTGACACCCTTGTTTTCCTTAAAATCTACAGGAAAAAAACCAAAACAATTCCTTAAGAATGCTTCTAACTACAGTGCTGCTAATTAGCTTGTTCTCAGAAGATGGGTATTGTCTCTTCCAAGATTTTGATGCTATAAAGTCTCAAAATGCACATCTGTTTAAGATTAACGTTTTTAAATTTAAAGTCATATTTATTCAGCTATACATTTTAATATATTTCTGTAAGCTTCATTACTGTGGAATGGGAAGAAATGTTACTACATGAGGTGGACTATGGCCTAATGCAAGTAACCTTCTAGTCTTTCTAGATAAATATCTATTTAAATGGCCTGACCTGTGGAAAAATCAAAAAAGTTAGTTGGTAGCCTCAGCAGACAGGCAGACTACAGAGGATGCTTTTGAAAATGCAATTGCTATGTTCACCTGGGTACCAGCTTTACATACTACCATTTCAGTCACATACATAAGAGGAAGTTTTTGCTTTGTAACATTTGCATGTTGACACCCAGGATGTTTAAGGATGTCAGTAAATTAAAAAGCCAAGCCAAGATACAGCTGTCCTAATGTCAGGTGTGTTTCTTTTGGTTTCCCAAGCAATCTTATTCATTGAGGTCACAAGGCAACTATGTGGCAGAAGCACATAGTTTGTGGCACTCAAAACATCACACAGACATCCTAGGAAGGCTTTGTCTGCATCTACTCAGCAAAGTATTGTACTGCATGTATTGTAATAAATTAATATTAAACTTTTAAAATACTCACACTTGTCTGCAGGGATTGGGATGATTTGTGGTTTCAGAGATGTAGAAGTAACTGCTAATCATTGTTAGTTGGGCATTGCACCAGCCCTTCTTGTCTCACTCCTGCAGCATGATTTTTGATCAAAATCTTAATTGAGTCCTTCAGGAATTAATCACATTTTCTTTGGAAAGGAAGGAAATGATAAGATCCAAAAAGCATTTGACAAACATGTGAAATGTTGAAGAACTAGGGAACAAAGTACAAAAATAGGAAAATGAGCTTCAATTTGAGAGCAATTTAACACAGAAGATTGCAAGTGTATGAAAACAGTCATCAGTGTGTTCAGCTGGTTTAAAAAAGCTATGCTAATACTGGACATTGCTAATTCTATCTCAAGGTGGCAGGTATTACACTTAAGGTTGATGAAGAGAAGTATATCAAGTTAAAATGCAACTCCTTTGCATAATATTTTTTCTTCTCTCGATTTAATTCATATAGAATGTATGTATTTGAATACTGTGTTAGAATCTATCTTTTTAACAATTTAATGTGATATTATCTGGATAATGAATCTGAATGGATCTTTCTAAATATTTAAAAAAAAAAAAAAATCAGACTAGGAAACTGGATATATTCTTCTTTATGTCCTGTGCTTACCACCATTTGACCACTACTGTATCTGTGCTAGCAAGTTTTACTGCTCATTAGTTCTAGTTAGTTTAACTTTTTCTTAAGCAGCCTGCTGCATCAGAACACGATGATCAATAGTAAAACCACTCAAAAACTACTGTCTGGCAAAATAAAAGTGTCTAGAATGGGAATCAATGAACTTCAAACAAAGGTAAATTTCTACAAAGCCATCTGTTGTTACTGCTGCTCTATGCAGCTGCAAGATTGTGGCAAATATATAGTCAATGCGTCAAGATCTCAGACTTTTCTATATATACTATTCTTATACACGTGAATATTTGTGGAAAAAGATTTCAAAAGCTGAATTCTGATGGTAAGATTAAATAGTATTGTAGTGACACTCCTGTAGATTAATCTGTTGTGGTTTGGTTATGGGATGTATGTATTGGAAAGGTGCTAGAGCTCCCACCCTTTTCTTAGTTATAAAATTGTAGTGAATAGCTGAGAGGTCAGTACACAAATAAAGCACCTCAAGGACAAGTTTAAGGCACATCTTGATTTGTGTGGTGTCAGCTTCACAGTGTGGAAAGCTACAGCTGAGGGCTGTCTGCTCTGCAGAGAAAATGTACTCACACTGTCAAAGCCTATGAACAAAATGGGAATGACAATGGGCAGCACAGAAGGTGCCAGACAGAAGAAAATCCAGTGAGTTCAGAAAATTACACAGGTGGTGGCTCTTTGCACTACTTTAATGTGAAAATCTGATTAGTTTCATAGCACATAAGATGAAAAAGTTGATTTTTCATATTGTGAGTCAGTAGAAAAGCTCTGTCATCTGTCCTTGCTTGGCTTCTTCCACTGTCATGTAGGTGCTGTGCTTTAGGCTCAGCCAGCAACAGAGCACCACGCAGCCACTCTCACAGGAGGAGAAAACATGAAGAAAGGCTCCTGGGTCAGGACAAGGACAGGGAGGGATCACTCACCAGTTATAGCCACAGGCAAACACACCCAACTTGGGGAAAAAATACCGATTTGATTTGTTACTAATCACATTAGAGTAGGACAGTAAAGAAAATCCTAAAAATATCTTTCCCTCACCCTTTCTTTCCAGGCTCAGCTTTGCTCCCCATTTCTCTATCTCTTCCTATCCACCCATCAGCACAGGAGGTGACGGAATGGGGTTTGTGGTCAGCCCATCACATGCTGTCTCTGCTACTCCTTCTTCCTTCAGGGAGGATCCTCACACTCTGCCCTGCTCCAGCGTGGGGTTCCATCCATGGGAGACAGTCCTCCATGAACTTATCTAACATGAGTCCTTCCCGGGGGCTGCAGTTCTTCACGAACTGCTCCAGCGTGGGTCCCCCCACGGGGTGCCATCCTTCAGGAGCAGCCTGCTCCAGTCTGGGCTTCCCATGGAGCCACTGGCTCTTCGGGCACAGCCGCCTCTTCTGGCTTTGGGTCCTCCCTGGGCTACAGGGGCATCTCTGCCCCACTGTGACCCTCCATGGCTGCAGGGCACAGCCTGCCCTCTCACCATGGGCTGCAGGGGAACCTCTGCTCTGGGCACCTCCTCCTGCCTTCTGCACGGACCTGAGTGTCTGCCTGGGTCTCTCTCACATCCTGCTCCTCTCTCTGCTCCCAGTTCTCTTTTTATTCTCCTCTCTTAAATATTGTAATCACAGAGGTGCTCATTGGCTCGCTTTTGGTCAGAGGCAGCTCCTACTTGGAGCAAGAAAGCTCCTAGCATCCTCTCATAGGAGTCATCCCTGTGACCCCTCCCCAGCTACGAAAAAGCCTGCCACAAAGACGCAACAAAATAGGTGATCTTGTGCTCTCTGGATATTCATCTTCAAGGCTTTGGACTTGGATTTTCCAGTGTAGCTGTTTTTCAAACCAAACCCAAATCCCTTCATGGTTCATACATCTTTCTGTATCTAAACTACACTGATTTTTTAAAATTCCTGTCTCCTTACAGTAGAAGTATATTGCAGCAGTTTAGAGTGACCCAAAGTACTTAGAATGATATTCAAATGCAATTTATCTTTGCTAGCATGTTAATGTTGATGAAGCTGAATCATAAACAAGATTTAGTGTAGAAAATGTGCAACAGACTGGATGGCACCTTATATATACACTGTTATAACTGTTCAAAATTTACACTGTACTGTCTAGAGAGATGGTGTGAGAAGCACCAAGACATTTTTCCTTACCTCACGAAAGACTCAAACGAGCTCATTTATGATAAAAACAAGCAATGCAGACCTCTAACATCTGGAGCTGTAGCATATTCACTCTTCTAAGATACTTTGTTTCACATGTGTTGGGAACTAAAATATCAGTTGGAAATATCACCATTTGTATTGTCTCCATCATCTCACTGCACAGTAATTCCTTTATTCACTATGTAGTAAAATTAAAGGGCTGCTGTTCCTTGAATGCATATCCTGTACCAGTTGAGGTCCTTTTATTTCCAACTGACTCAGATATATGTAGTTGTTAATAGAGTTGCCTGGCAGTGCTTTTTCACTTCCTCAGCAATATCATCTTCATATCTGTCTTTATCGTTAGTTCTTCCTCAGATAACCCATCATAGAGATGATCCTTCTGGTAATACAGGTTTACAGTCAGGTTTTTGAGTGATTTTGAATGCATGTGGAACAGTGACATTGGTAGAACTACTGTTCAAAGCCACAGAGTAGTCCTGGGAGGTTGACTTAAATTATGCAGCACGTACTTCTGGACTAGATATAAAGAAAAAAAATTTTTTGGGGGGGGATGCGGGGAAGACAAACCCCAACTGTAGGCCCCAGTAATACTTAGCCTATCAGAATTTATGAAAACGTGAAAACAGAAAACATCACACTGTCTTTCTCTCTGAGGGCTATACACAATGCAACCTACTAAACAGAAATCAGAGCTTCTCCAGGAAGAAAAATTACTGATAATTTAACATAGATACCCACAAAATTTACAGTAGAATGAACAAGAAAAAGTAAAATAATGCTTTGATTCTATTGACAAGAGATGGTGTTTGGCTGCCACAGAGGAGTAAGTATTTATTTTGGCTGATACATCAGAAATCTTTAATAGATAAGAACAATAAAGTAATCCAGTTATTATAACCCTTGAGGGCAGTTAAGAAAAGTAGATAACAAAATTTATTGCTGATTTAGAAGAAAAAAGTCTGAGAGATACAACTTTGATCATGAGGTTTTAAATTCTTGAGATTTTGATTGTGATAATTATATGATTCAAAATATTAATTTTTTAATGCTAATACTGCATTGCTTAGTGAGACAATTTGTGGAGCAATCCATGTAGTCAAAGGCTATTTTGGAGCTAATCTTGTGAAGAAGTCAAGCCTAATTACTAAAAAAAAGGAGCATGTAGGAACTAGTGATCACAGTATTATCTGAACATACAATTTAAGAATAAATAAAGAAACAAAAGTTTGATTGTGAAGCCACTGATGTTGAAGGAATGTTAAAATGCCCTAAGGACTTTAAGTATCTGTGTCATACAGTGAACCATTTAATAGAGAAATCTGAAATGTTTATAAAATTGTTAGTAGCAATGATATTGTAACTCAGGTTAATTAAATTGAATTAATAAAGCAAATGAAAATAATTAACCAGTGAGAATAAAGAATAGTGCAAATGGCAGTCAGATGATTTCTTTAAAATATTTGCAAGAATAAGCATAGTAAAACTTGTAATTATAAAGAAAAATAAATGAAAATAAGATCATGAGAGAAGTACAAAACTTCAGAATGTGCTGAAATACAAAAAAAGTATTCAACTAACAAAATACTTTGCTAGATTATATTTAATGGTAAATACTAAAAATAAGTGATCCGGTGGAGAGAATCTGCTGAAGTGTTGAAAGCTGTTGGCCAAGTTAAATGGTCTTGTATATGTCTTCTCCTGATCTAAAATAATGAAGCAAAACGAATGGATAGCAGTATAATGAAGTGTCAGGCAGGAGAGAGAAATTTGAGTCTGCACCATAACTACATAAACTTCAAGCCAAAGGTCTGCCCTTAGTGGGGCTGCCACATTCTCCTGGGGTGAAAGTTTTCAGTTCAGGCTTACTCTGAATCTGCATTACGAATGGAGGCATTTAATAGACTGTATGAAAAGGTTTCTAACTACAATGCAGAGTTTTCTCAATTTAATACCCATCCCATTATTTTATTGAAGTTACAGACATTCCACTAGTACATACCTACTAAAATGGAATATAAGTGGAGAAAAAGTAATGTAAAACTTCATCTGTTTTGTCCCATCTTCACTGTTGCCATCTCTTCTCCCCAGGATTTGGATGGCACATTCATCCAAATGCCTGGTTCAGGTAATTGCATTTTCTTACACATGTGCTCTCTAATGACAAAAATAAATTTTGTATGGAAATAAACATCATTTGGACTTCTTACTGTGAAGGTATATATATTAATTTCCCCATAACTAATACAATTTCCTAATTGTGGTGTTTACAGAATACTACCTTTTTGCAATTGTTCACAGAAAGTTGTGTCTTGGTCTTTTGCTGCTGATTGACAGAGGTGAAATGGCAGCATAGCCAGACAGATTTTACAACAGGAGACTGGAAACTAGCAACTAATATGATAAAACATATTTTTCTGTCTCCTGAAATTTAGGAGTTTATGTCTCCCCGTAGGATGGATCTGAATTTGAAGTTGCTGAGGTACATGTAGTATGTTTAAGTGTCAAGTTTAGATTCTAAGGTGTAAATTAAGACAGGGAAATGTTGTCTTGTGAAAACATGGTCATGTAGATATTTTTTTCACAACTATTTCGCTATCTGCCAAGAGGGGAAAAAATCAGCACTGTGATGGCAAGAACAAGACTTGAAATAGCTCAGCATACTGACCTAGGGAATTAGGATGCTTTCATCGTATCCTGGATCTGTGATTTTCATACCCCATGACAGCACTAGCAACATGCTTTGTACCTTTGGCATGGGTGTGTCTCGTTCTATTCCATGGTTTACTTTTGGGTAGTCAAGTTACAACAGGAAAGGTTGGGAGACCATCTCCAAAACAGTTGATAGCTTTATGCTACTGAAGGAAGATATAGAAAATTCAGAATCATGGAGCAGGGACAAAAATTGAAATTCAGTATTTTAGACTGATCTGGAGTAAGCAAAAATGTGTATGCATCTTTCTGGTGGTGACTAAAAATTCTATTATGAAACTGATAAAAAATATTTTCGGTTTGGCTTCATCGGATTGACACTTGCCAGGTAAAACCTAACTAGATCTAACAAAAATTACTATTTAGACAAGAAAATTGGCTGAGTTTTACTTAGCGAAGGCTGTATAAAGCCTATTCATATGCCATAATTGTTGTCACCCCTGTTCATGAGTTAACAGCAAATACCAGAAGTAACAACTTTTTAGAGGTGTGACTACTTAAGGCTTTTAAAAAGTTATCATTGGCCATTATGTATGGTGTCTATGTTTTAGCTGGAAAACTTCCTTATTTGTAAAGTACTCCAGTATCCCTGTTCTGGCACCATAAAGGCACATACTGTGCACTTCTTGAGAAGTGAGTGTTCATTTGCTGTTGGTCCATTGCTTTCATTAATCTAAAATTGCATTATTTTGGCTGGAAGTTATTTGGTTTTAATAACAGTATTTTCTGGTTTGCAGTTTTATGAAAACAGTTTTCAATGTATCTTGGAGAGTTTTTGAACTCTAGCTTTGGACTTACATATTTGAGAATGCCAGCTGTTATATACAACAGAAATTCTTGCTTCAGGGTTCTGAGACATTAATTGGGAAGTGTGTCCTATACATATCCTAAATTAACAACTGATATAAAGCAAATAATTAGAAATAAAATGGGTTACTTCCAAAAAAAGTACACATTTGTGTGTATGTCTGTCTCAAGAATATTTTAATCATTGAGGCTGACAGTGTTAACTATGTCAGCAATCGGGAATCCAAGGCAAGTTCAAGATCCAATTGCATTCCATACACCATATGGTCCAATTATGTAATTATTCTTGAAAAAATATATAATGGATACACATTTCAAAGGCAGAAATGCAGGTAGCCTTTCTTGTGACATTTTCTATCCTCTTAATTGCAACTTTTTATTAAGAAAGCTGATGCCATATGACCCCTGGTTAATGATCTACAACAATTTGTACTCCTTTTAACTGTCGCTTCAGAGAAGGGGCTTCGTTTTGATCTTTTTACTTTGCTGAAAACTTCTTTCTTTACTTTCCTTTGGTTTCCTGTATCGGGTCTTAGTAAGTTTAAGAGCACTGCTGTGCCATTTACATAGCATGACAAAGATTAGAGCATTTTCAAGAATAAAGGTGAAACAAGCATATTTAAGTACTGAACTTAGACCTTATCAGTAGTGTTTTCACTTACCATGTCTATCCAGCACAAAACACTGTTACAACTCTTCTTAGCTATTGATTTGACCTTTGTTGGGTGTGGGTTTTTGGTTTTGTTTTGGTTGGTTGGGGTTTTTTTCCTAAATATCAATAAATCAACCTCTTAAATGCAATGAAAATTCCAAACTTCAGTTTGCCTCGTAACTTAGGAAGGCAGTCTGGGAAGTAGATGGTTGTAACCTTTTTATATCTTGATTAGAAGAAATTGTGATGCATATATCTGAGTTTAGAAATGGGATACAAATTTATTGGATGTCATTGTATACAGAGCTCTATAAGTTGAAACCGTATATACTTCTTACAATATATTTAAAGTTTTGTGCAAAGTCTTTTTTTTTTTTCTGTGTATCCGCTTTTTTTACTATTAATTTCCCATGCGTCTGTTAATGAAACAAATTTTGTTTTATAAGTGGACATAAGCAGCGTTAGCAGCACTGATAGCATAGCAAATATTCCAAGGCTGGAAATAGGCATTCTCTCTTTTCCAGTTGCAAATATGATTCAATTCAGACATTTTATTAATAATGATCATGTGTTGCTGACGTTTCAGCGTAGTTTAGTTACTGTGGTATAGCAAGAAAATTCACATATCCTATTAATCCTGTAGATAGTAATGTTCTCACTTTTTAAAATTGTAACCAAAAAGAAATAACATATATAATAAGAAGCTTGTAAATTGCAAAAATTATAGCAGAGCTTCCTGTCTGCATTCTATCATTTTATTTGTTTACCCTTCACTTGAACTGATAAAATTGTTACTCGCATCCTATTCACCGCCCACTCACATAATTACAGCTACCCAATATTAGTTGGTGTGTCACAAACAAGGGTTAGATTTTTGTATTTGAGGAAAAAAAGGCAGCAAGGTATTTGAATGTTGTCATACTTGTACTGAAAATATGGTTACATGAATATAAAGAAGAAATAAGTTTAGACCAAGGGTCGTATTACCTGGAATAATTAAGCTTCTTGATTCATGAAGTTAAAGATGAATGAACCCCAAACTCTTTTTTAACTCTTGCACTGACTTTGACTTGAAAGATTTGAAGGATTTTCCCGTTTAAAGGTTTGCTTTTATACCATACAGATATGGTAGAAGACAGAAGAAAGGAATTTTTTTTTTTTTTAAGGAAACAAAGGGCAGGAGAAAGCAAGCGTAGTAACAGATCACTTTGAAAAATCTGTTGCACCACAAGCAAGCAGAATTACTTTCTTCACCTCCTGTCCTCTACCTCAACCACTCTCCAAATTGGCTGTCATCCCGACTAAATCCTTTTCCTGCCATTGAGAATGGAATTACTGAGATGGGCTAACTCTTACACTCAGTTATTGGATCCCACCCAGAATTTGTTTTTCATGGTTGCAGGAAACCAAGTAGTGTCAGCTCAAAATTCAAGCAGGTAGGCATGTGTCACTGTCACACGGGAGGGTGTAAGGAAATAGGCTGTCAGATTCCCTGGTGTGTCAGAACAAGGAGCCAGGCCAGCCTGAAGCCTTCCTGCCAACACAGATAACTGCTGCCCCTATTACTCTTGCTGAAGTCAGAATTAGGAAGTGTGGAGAATGAGGATCTTGTGGCAGATATCCAGTCCCACAGCAAGTGACACCTATGACAACATAAAAATACAAAAAAATCATCTTTCTGAGGCAGTTTTCTGCCTGGATTTCCTGACCCTTCCTTTTTTACACTGGGAAAGCACAAGAACCGCTGGGGACAAACATCTTGCCGAGACAGCCAAGGGCTGTCCAAGTGCATGGGTTATTTCTGCTCAACCTAGGCACTGAGTTTCCCGGGCACTAAGCAAAACCTCTTTAGCCACGGTTCCTCTGTTAGAAAACAAAGTCTTGCTGGAGTTGGTCATCCACATCGCTGATCATCATAGCTTTAGTGGCCAGGAGCAGGTGTCTCAGCCTGTGTTGGTAACCAACTGCTCCTACTGGATCTGTTTACTTTTAGCTGTTCCTGCCAACCCCTTCCTAACTGGGTTCAGTGTCAGTGGTTCTTGCTCCCTCTCCTCTCAACGGGATGCCTGCATGGCTCTGCCAGCTGCTCCGTGCTCTCCGCCAGCACACTGGCTGCAGCTCTGCACACTCTGCTTTGCCAGACCCTTGCTCTCAGCAGCCCTAGAAATGTTTTCAGTCTCTGTGGAAAAACATGTAAAGCTACAGGATACCCATCCGCAGCCCTTGTCAGAACCGGAGCTGCTCTGAGTACCCGAACAGAGGCTTGCCTTTTGTGAAAGGGAATGAGGTGGGGAAAAAGCATCAAAGAGCTTCTGGGGTTTGCCTGGGCTTTGGTCCACTGCTCCAGCTTTCCAGCGAGCACAGCCAGTCTCGTTGACTGCCGGAGCACTTGTGGAGAGCTTTGGCTTCAGGCTTACATTGGAATAATGTCTAGTGATTTATTCCATGATATTATTTAGCTGTTTGTCAAACTGTTCAGGATTGCAAGTCTTTCTGAACAGTTGGTTTCAAAAAAAATCCTAAAACTTGCCACAAATTATTCATAATAGATACTTCTCTAGCTCTCATTACATCTGCTGTTTGTATTGTATAAAAGCACCTAGAGGCCTAAGTTGACATTTAAGACAACCAGGATGCTAGAAACTGTCTGTATAGATGGTAAAATAAAATATTTATATGAAGAACTTCTCTACAAATAATACTTGGGGCCAAAAAAAAATCACCCCGTTTGATGATTTGCTCTTGCACTGATGTTCTGTAGGATTTGGTATGTTTTCACTTGGACAGCCTAGGCAGGAGTGTTCAGTAGATTTATCATATAGGGAAGTATTTTTTCAGGTGGTATCCCCTGTGTCACAAGGAATTAAAACATAAGAATTTTAGCAGCTTCATATCAGTATGGGTTTATTTTAGTTTTAATATTGTATTAAATTAAGTGAAATATTCTGCACAGTAATGCTTGAGAAGCCTCTGTGAACATAGAAATCTACTGGCAAGGTGTAAGAGTTTACATTTGTTCATGAATAATGCCACTGACTGTGAGAATTGTGTGCAGTCAAGAAAATGTATTGTCTATTCTCTGTAGCCATTTTGGTACCCACTTTTTAGGCTGCCCTGTGTAGGTTTTGTGATTCCCCCCCGCCCCATTTATTGCACTGCTTGGATGGATTGTGCATCAGCCATCAACACTCTGTTTATGAAAGAAGGAACACTCTGGGAATTGTCAGTAATATCTTCTGCATATCAGTGCATAATAATGAGCATTTGCATTCAATAAAACTGCTGTGGTCTGCAAAAGAGACTGCTTTATATATATTCTTTTTCCTTTAAAAAACATGTTTTGAGAGTGCCAATCTTTTTTTTCTTTTTTTAATAATGATTTCTGGGTAGATATGAAGGAAGTGTTTGTGAGCTTTTGTGTGCACGAATGCTTATCAAAGTAGAAGAGGTGCTATTTCTTATTCACATGCATATCTTAACAGCACATAAATATTACCATATTCTGGAAGTCTAAAAAGCTAACAGGTCTTCGTGTTTCAGGACACAAAAATCCATTCAATAACTCTTTTTATTCACAAATGCTTTGATGGTGTGGTTTTTTTAATCTTTTCCCACTTAGCTATATGCTACTATATTTTCTTAAAATGTATTCCCAGTTTCATAATTTTTACATGATAGAATTTAAGGGGGATACTTTAAAGGGTACAGTAGGAGCTATGTAAAAATGTTTAAATTATAAGAAATATTTGCACAATGTTTTACAGTTTCCTGATATTGTTGAAGGAGGTTCTTTTCAGAGCTGTGGTATGTTATTTTAAAATGTCTCTACAGACCATTTAGTTGTGCGTAGATTGTGCTGTGATGATACTGTTGCTGCGCTTCCAAAGAAAGTTGGAGGTGCACCTTGATCCTAGTGATTTTTATCAATCCCTAAGAATCTCTGTTGAACTTTCTGAAAAGTTAATAGAGTTTGCATCTCAGGCAACATAGCATGAAGTAATGTCAAGGCTGTACAGTCTGTTCTTGTTTTGAGTTGCCAGGAAAATACGTACATTGCTGACTCTCTAGTGTGTGTCATTGAAGTGTGTGCAACGTGCAGGTAAGATACGAGCCCCAGAAAAAGTGCTTTCACCTCCTTTGCTGTGCATTGGTCAAAGTGTAGCACAATATTGCCTTTCTCTTCTGCTGACACTTGCACAGCAATTCCCTTGCAGTGTTTTTGAGGAACTAGTTTGCTTTTTATGTGGAAAGTTATCTATGTAAGTACTAACGATGCGGAGGCTAGGTAAGCCACACGCTGAATTAGAATTGAAGCAGTGTTCTGTAGCTACAAATAGTTATTGCATGCTTTCAGAGGGAATGCTCTCACTGAGCAATATAAGAACATGATGCTAATTTCTGCCTGCAAGGCAACACTGGCAAGGCATTGGCAGATTTGATTTTTTTTTTTGTCTTGTTCATGTCTTTGCTAGACTACTAATAACAGCTCAGGTTTTCAGTGGTAGTAGCATTTTCAGAAGCAATTGCCCCTCCACACCACACACACACACCCCTTCAATTAGGTTTGTTTTCTTTGTATAAGGTGAACAGGAAAGCTAATTTGGCCAGTTTATTGCCAATACAGTGACAAGTGAGTTGCGAATCGAGTTTCTAACCAGGGTTCAATGGCCCATACGTGTCCTCCTCCTATGTCGTTATGAGGAACGTATCCTTCTATGTTTTGTTGTTCTTGTCATAATAAGGTTAAGATTAAAATCACTACTGCAAGACTGTGTGAATTGAGTACTTAATATGGTAAGAAAAAAATCGGAAAAGTAATTTCAGATGAACATTCTGTCGCATTTTATAAATTTCAGTTTTTACAAAACTGAAATTAGGCTATTAACCTGTTCATCAAGACTGCATTAAACCTGTAACTTGACAACATTTGTAGAACAGTTTCTTGATCAGATTAAGCTCTTTTGGAGGATAAAGTGAACATATCTTCAAAGATTTTATTGCACTTGGAGATCGTTTTACTTCAAGGCTTCTTGTATAACTCTGCTGCTGCTATTTAAGGAGTATTTTTACATTAGAGAATCTTAAGTGGCATCTCACGGCAGAGTGGACAGAAATAGTGGTAGATCGATTCTGTGTTCAGCCAGAGATCTTTGAAAGATCTGTGACTTTTTTTTTAATATGGGAAATGCAAAAGCTTAGAAAGTTAAGCTATCTTGTATTTTATAGTTTGGAAGCTGATAGTATTTCTAACAAGTATTTGTAACAAAGAGAAATAACAGAAATGCTCAATGTCTAAACATCTTTAACTGACTCTTTTTCAAGGCATTGTATCTTATAATAACAAGAAGCATAGATAATGAAATTAATGTAGGTCAACTATGTGAAAGCAGTAAGACCAGATGCAATTTTGAGGAAGGTCAATATTCCTTTTTGATCAGGATGTCTGAAGATGTTTCAAGTCAGTTCAGACAACAGGCTTGATTTTGCATCATTACTCTGGACATCATTGTTCTTCAGACCTTCAGGAGCAAGCTGCTCACTAATTATGTGAAGAGTAATTCTGCAGTCTGAACTGAGTACTTCACATTGTACCTACAGAAGGAAGGCTGAAGGCTATCAACTGCCTGAATTTGCTTCATCCTTTCATCCTTCCATTATCAGCTGTTGTAGGACTGCATTCTCCAGATGTAAGCTATGTACCACTTTCATCTCCATCTATGCTTAACTTGCTAGCTAAGCCCTCAGCACAGATATATGTTTGAAAAGTATTTCCAAAATCCTTTTATAAGAGAGTCTTCATGCCAAAACTCTGTCAGTGTTGTCTTATGGCAAGCTGCCAGCAATGATATAACATAAATACTTTAACACTTGTGGTACTTGAGAAATTTTATAAGGTAATTTTTTTTTTTTGGTGTCTCAGCCTTCCATAAGTAACATTGTCATGACCAAGTATGTAATTTAATTTTAATTATTATACTCTGTTCTGTTTGTAATATAAAGTATCTCCAAAGTTTTGTCTTTTTTTTTTTTTTTTTTTTTTACTTCAGATATTTAAAAGCTGATAGACTTAAACAGTTAATTCACTCCCAATTCAAGGGAGATGTAGGATTTTCATAAGATTTTATGGGACTGCATCTTATCGGTCTTCCTACTTCCCCGTGAAAATTACTTCTGCTGTTCCCCTGGGATTTCTCTCCATATTTCTGCTATAGTATAGGAAAGATGTACAGCTTCCCTTCAGTGCCCTATGTGACACACCTCTACTGGAAGGTAAACATGCTGACAGTTACTTCAAATGGGAATCACAGCTGAGGACTGTAAAAAGCATTGTTTTGGGTTTTTTTTCCCCAGAGACAGAAAGAATTTGGCTATAAAATCTGTTGTGCAGTCCTTATTGGAAGTCATGAGCTCTCCAATTCCATTTCTGCACCTGACATTCAGTTGGTGTGTTGTTTTGAGCAGCCCTTACTCAGCTGCCGTGCTGTGTGTCCTTTTATATTAAAAGAAAAAGAATTTAGAATACAGTTCACCATGGTACGTGCATAGCCACTAGCACACCAAAAAACAACCCCACAACGCCCCCACCCCACCCCCCAAAACCAAACAAAAAAACCCCCACCAAAACAGTAAAATGGCGTTAGAGAGACTTGTCAATCTCTTGCCATTGTGGCATTTTATATATATCTTGCTCAAGAAAGCAGCTCATGTTCTAGCACATTACTGAGGTCAGTAATTTAGTCATCATGAACCGCTAAAGAGATGGACAGTTCTAAATCTAGAGGTGTCTTTCCCCTTTTTAATAAATACAGGTTGAAAAACAGATTTCTCCCCTCACCCCAAATATTGTGTATATTATGAAGAAAGAGAAAAAGAATAGTATGTAATGTTCCATGAAAATGAGCTATCAATTTTCCTTTCTTACAGGTGTGAAATAAGTATTCTCTATTCATCATGTTTCTTTAGATTAATTGCCTACTGTTGTTAATCAGTGGAATAAGATTACGGCAAAATGTTCTGTAAACTGGAATTATGTTACATGACAAGAGCCAGGATATAGCTGGCCTGTTAACTCTGGTTTTGCTGATTGTCTGACTTTATATATATCATCTAGTATTATTGTTCTTTTACCAATTCTCTGCAAGAATAGACTTGATGTTTGGCCAAATTGAAACAAAGCCTTCTTGGGTGTGGGTGATTCTGACAAAAGCTGCATCAGGTGATTGCAACACTTCAAAATTTTCTGAATAATTTGCATTTAATTCTTCATGATGATGGGGTTTTTTTTAGTCTTTGATCATATTCCTGTGGTTCACAATGTGCATGGGCTATGTCCCGCTGTTGGTTTCTACAGGCATACGCTTTTACAAATATGGTATATTAGGCTTTTTTTTCAGGGCACGATCTTGCCATACATTATCCTACAACACCCATAACCAGTTTTAATCCTTAACAAACCAGATTGAAGCAGGAAGGAAATGGCAAAAATAACAGACCTATTTGTTTCCTAAATCTAACAACTACTGTGACTGTGCAAGAGTGCTTCTTGGGGAAGGCACATTTTCTTTGCAACATAACTTCTGTTAGATGAAGTCACTGGCTGATATACAACAGATGTATTTATATGTAGTAAATCAAATTTATATTAATAATTTCTCTAATAGACTAATCAGTGACTGAATTATATTCACTGTAACCAAATTCAGTCAAAGCAGTTATCTTTAGAAATGAGGTTGACTTCAGAAATGGTGAATATCTGCAAGTAGAGAATAGACTAAGGTCATCTTAAACTGTAAAGTAAACAAGTGGTGGTTTTGTTTCTCAGCTTGATCAAAATATATTATCAAGCATTGCCAAAATGCAGAGATACTCTAAAGGAAAGCAGTCTTTCTTGATGTAAAATCTTAGAAGACACTGTCAGCTGAGAGAAAGGAGAAATACAGCCTAATTTATTCCTAACTGTACCTCTGCTGGACAATGATTTGAAATATAGAGTTTTAGTGCACCTCTAAAGCATTGTTCTGGTCCTGTCTGTCTTGCAGAAGTGACAACAAATTAAGGAAAACTGAGTTTAAAAATGGTTGTTAAAGCTGAGGTCACTTAAACTCTGTTAGTCACAGATGTATACAAGTATACTTGTCATGTATATACATACATATGCTATACATATACATTGACCTACTGTAAATAAGTCTTAGTTCCCAATATTTAAATGGAAAATAGGGCTGCAGTTTATGGTCACCATAGGAGTCTCTACAGTAGGATACTGGCATGTCTCTCTAACCAAAAAGAACACTGAACTACTCTCTAAAAGGAATTTAACAGCAGTGATCATATCTGTCCATGATGCCAATGAACAATATTTGCTAAATGTATTAAATAATAATGTTTCACACAGCCTAAAACCAAATTTTCACACTCACAGATACAGATAAGATACAATTCATCACATTGACAGAAAATCTAGTAGAGCTTTTACAATATATGCACTTACAAAACAAAGAAGATCCATAGTCCAAATTAGTTGCCAAGTCATCATAACTGGGGAACAGTGGAGATTATCATATAAAAATGAAACAGTAAATAATTACTTTATGAAAACTTGTTGAGGTTACACTTGTGAGGGAATCATGGTTAAAATGGTATTGAGATTCAGAGGGAGGTATCCAGGCAACTATGCAGCGCTCTTGTCCTATGTCGAATGAGTCCACACGATCTACTCTAAGACCCAGCTAAATATTTTTCATGTTTTATTAAGGGACTATTAGTTTCTGCTTATTTTGATCAACATTGCACTTTTATTTTCTGTTAAAAAGAATAAAAAGAAAATGGAAGCCTACGCACACAGTTAAGGATACCAATTCCTGTCATATCAAAAATATATTGATCTTTGTAACCTTTTCCAGTGCTGGGTGACACATGAGATGAAGTTTAGAATCTCTTTGTAGCATATCAGAGGGTCTTGTCATTATGAAGTCATCCTTCATTCCTACTGCCTTTTAAACTTCTGATTCAAAATCTTTCTGCCTGGGATTCAAATTTATATGCATAGTTTTATTTTAATAAGGAAGTTATAAATACATCTTTCTCCCTGATTCCAACAATTTTAATTAATAACAGATGAGTTGAGTTTAAACCTTTTGAAAAATGAGCCTGTAATTTGTGTTGTATACAAAGTTTAGATCAGCTTAATCACTTCTACACTGTTTCACAGTTCTGGACTTCATCCGTTTGTGTAGCTACCTAGTAAAAATATATAATGTATGACTTTGTACGACAAACTGTTAATTTATAATAATTTCATGTCATCTACTGTAATTATGGCACTGTGTAATCTGTACTAGTTGACAATATTTTGGCAGAAGCATCTACTTTAATATTTACAATGCATTTCTGGCTCTGTTTAGTTTTCATTGTGCTCACAGTTATTCTTCTGAGTTATTGGGGTACTAGTATATAAAAATTGCTGTTATTTACTTTGCTTCTTGACTAGTTAATCAAACATATTTTAATATCTGGGAGCTTTTCAAGAAAGAAATTATATTCCAAAAAATCCATTATACACAAAGAGAAAAAGTAATGAAGTTCCACTGGTACTGAAGTAATTTCACACCATTTAAAAGCTAAGCTCCAACGTTTAATCATTTCTGATCATTTGGTTATAAATTCTAGTCTGTCTCAACCTAACTCTCTGAAAGATTTTTACTTAATTTTTATTGTCATTATCCCACTAGATAATTGGTGTAATTCCTAGACCTCTGCAGAAGTCATAGTTAGGTTGGATGGCTGAGGCTAAACATGTCAAAAGAACATTGTAATTGCAATCAGCATCAGATTTCTAGAAAAGGAGGCTCACGGGGGAGACCTTATCACTCTCTACAACTTTGTGAAAGGAGCTTGCGGAGAGGTGGGGAGTTGTTCTCTTCTCCCAAGTGGCAACTGATGGGACAAGAGGAAATGACTTCAAGTTGCACTAAGAGAAGTTTATATTGAAATTAGAAGAATTTTCTTCATGAAGGGGCTGCCCAGGGAGGTGGTGGAGTCACCATCCCTGGAGGGATTTAGGATGTGTGGATGAGGTGTTTAGGGACATGGTTTAGTGGTGGACTTGGCAGTGTTAAGTTAAAATTTGTACTTGATCTCAAAGGTCTTTTCCAGTCTAAAAGATTTGATGGTTCTATATTGGGAACTCTTGGGAATTGTGCACTCATTTGTGGTAGGTATTTTACTATCCAAATGGAAGCTGCTAGCTGCTGAACACATTTTGAATCTGATTTTTGCAAGTAATAGGAGCTTAAGCTTCTTCCAAATTCAGATCAGACTATTGGAGAGCAGCATGTGATTATAATTTAGTTTATATAATACTAAATTTCATGTATGTGTGTGGTTCATGTGTCACTAGATATACTGTGATGAAATATCTGGGTCTTTGTTTTGTGATAAGGGTAGGTCGTGTGGTATAGTGAAACTTGCACATAAATACAGGGGAGAAAATGATTTTGCAGTTCTCATTTTTTAATTGCAGATCATAGATGCTACAGCTAGTGAATTTTGTCAATGCTTGTAGTTCTGTATGGTACAATGGGTGACTTAACGTTGTCATTTTGATTTGGATCAGGAGTGTATATTTGAAGTAAATGTCGTGATTATCTCCAGGTAGTCATACTCTCACATGCATCATGCAAACAGTCTTGGAGTATACCAACTGGATTATTTATGGATGAGTAGATGCATTCCAGGAGAGCATCTACCTGTTAACGGGAGGATTGTTTCTAGAACCAGACCACTCTTACTGTTAAATAGTTCCGCTCTCAGCAATACATGTATTGTGGACCTTGGTCCCTCAATACCAACTGTGTCATTCTGTAGACCTTCTCCTATTTTGCACCACTGCATATTTTACTTCCTTGTTACTGTTGAATTTGAATAAGTTTGAGACTTGCATCTTAGAATTGTAAAGATTTAGATAAATAAAATTGTGGTTCCTTGCAGTTTCTTAGCAAGGCCCTTTACTTTTATATTTGATACAATACTGTAAAGGGACATAATTTGCCACATATATAGAGGAAGTAGAATATTCCTGTGAAAGAACAATAGAGGTCACATCTCTTTCTTAAGAAAGAATTAATTCTGTTTGTAATTCAATAAAACTTTTAACACGAAGTGTCAAAATTACCTTTTCTTTAGCTCTCATTAGCTTGTGCTGATCAAAAGCCAGTGACTACATTCAGCTTTTGATGCAAAGGCAGTTTTGTTGTTGGAGTTAATGGAGATTAATTGTCCCCAGGACATTGGCTTTGAAAGTAGTTATGCTACGTAGTATGTGTGGAATTTGGTCCCAGTGCTGCTTTTTTGTTTCACTCAGATATGCTCATTTAGGTTAAGCTGTTCCTTTGACCCATTGCTTAGTCTTTTTGCATGCACAGTTTGTGATGAGTTTGTATTTCGTCTTCCCTCAAGGTGGAAACTCATAATTTATCATGAAGTTAGGTTGGTTCCCTGTAACTCTGCTCCATTGGAACAGATTCTCTTCAAGTCCAGTTCATTTTTCACCTCTTCAGCAGACTTCACACTTTGTGTTCCATATAAAACAGAGAGACTTGTGCAAAGGAAATTATTATTTACATCTCACTACAGGGTATTGTCTACAAAGAAATAGATAAAACAAAGACCAAGAAGCATATTATCTAACCTAAGCCCTAATCGTCTTCAGTGTTCAGGTGTAAGTAGACAACTGCATGGTCAAAACCTCACTCCAGTGTTAGGCTGGATGTGATAGATTTCACCTCTGTAGTTTCCGGTTTACCTGGTTTAGGCAAATGCCTGGGAATCAGACACTATTTTTTTATAAGTGTTTTCCTATGTTTTTCCATTACAGCAACAGAAACAACTCTGAGATATGTGCTGAGTCCACTAGGAGAGTTCAGTATGAAATTATCCTGTTCTGTGAATCCAAGCACACTTACGTTAATTCAACTAATAAACTGCAGGACTAATGACAGTAAGACAGCACCTTGTTCATTGCAGCTCTATTTCAACATATTATTCTCAGTACTTGCTATATCTGTATTTCCTCCAGTGTAAGACTAATGGGCTATGGCAGCAGTTCCCTCTCTCACATTAATACAACCTTTGTAGAGCCCACATGTTGGTGGAAACCTCCACATTCAGTCCTATAGTATCTGGAAAAGGTCTCAGTAACTCAGTAGGTGACCATTTTCTTTTCAATTGACACTTGCACTGGAGACTGCAGTGGTGCTATAGTAGCTCACATTAAGGAGAAAACATAAAGGCCTTCATTCTTTGTTGTCATTAGTTACTCTAGGTCACTCTGAGATACCTGGGATGTCCATCAGTTTATAGTCACTTAGGTCAGACAGAACATTGAACATGTGATAAAATACTTAGTATTTCTAATTGTTTCTTCACTTACATTGTAAGGTATGTGAATGAACAAGCCAGTCCTATTTCCAAGCCTGCACACTTTATTTGAAGACAGTACTCTGCACTTCCCTCCTTAGTGCTGTATTGCTGTGGAGTGGCTGCAGCACTGAAAGGCAGTGACATTTGTGGTTAATCTTGGGCCCCCTGTGTTAGAAAATGGGGAAAACTGAAAAAAACAATCTTAAGTTACCTGTGGCCATAGATGTCCAACTGCATTTAAGAACTGAACTGGGGGTGTCAGGACTAGTCTGTAGTATACACAGCAAAAATACTTCAGAATAATAAGTTGTAATTGGGGAATTTTGATAATGGAAAGCTCAGGTTGTTTGGGGTTGTAGATTTGACTGGAAATTATACTTTAAGGGATTCTTTTCCTGACATTTCCAATCTATACTTTTAAAGCTAATAAATTTTCAGTTATAGTCTAAATTATTTTTGTTTGTGGATTTTCTGTTGTTCTAATCATTATATAAATATTTTTATGGCCTAGAGAGCTGTCTTTAGCAAATCAACCAACTTGTGATCTATACTAATTGAACTACGAATAATTTCTAAACCAATAACAACAAAAAATTGTTTTTATTGTCCTTTTTAATTTTTTTCTGTATACTGTTTTTAATTTAATTCCTTTAATTTTATAAGCTTCCATCATTCAACCATAGGGCTGGAACCAACACTAACGAATTATGTGCCAGTTCAAACCATTGTACATTAGAGACCATAAGAAAACTGACATAATACTAAATCCCAGAAAGACAAAAAATTATCAATATTTTAATATTTATTAAAGCTCCTGCATCAACAATGAAGATGAAAGTATTAGATAAGTTATTTTGTGCACAAAACAGATTTATCTGTATGTAGGAACACTTCAGCAGTTATTGATTCTGAGGATGATTCCATTCATTTAGGCCCTCCCGATTGATTTGTTTCTGATCACAAGAGTCATCTAGTACAATTAATGATTATGAAAAATGTCAGCATGCAATTACTCAGAGTAATAAAAATATTCAAAAGAACAGCCAGAAGGATATGCAGGAAACACAAGAAATTTGAGGTCAAAGTGGAGAAGTTTTGTATTCACTGAACAAAAAAAACAGATTCTATGAATAAATTTACCATTTGCCCTGAGTTAATACACTGTATTTGAAGGTCCCACATCTGGGCTTTTGTTGTGCTGAAGGGAAGTATACTCCAAAGGTACAGACTTTTCCCCAGGAAGATCCTGTTGCCATTTCTGACTTGAATTATTTTATGTCAGCTATTATTGCAATGCAAAACTGCTTCCTCCTATCCACAATTAAATATTCCTTTAGAATCTGGAAAAAGCATTTGGAAGCTTTTGATTTCCTTTGATAGAATGCATAATAGGAAGCGTAAACTTCTCTGTTATTAGTAACCAGATTTTCTTTAGAGTTTAAGGCATTTTAAGTAATTTTTGTGCAGATTGTAGTTCTCTGAACTTGCTTCGGGATTCTGATTTTGGCCCCTGACTCTACTGCAAAGCCCCATCACTCATTTTGCAACATCTTTCATGTGTGTTTTATTTTCATAAGGGTTGCCAGAGCTGACATGGGTCTGTCGGTTATTTCATAACCATGACTCTATTTTGCACCTGTGTGGGACTGCACCCATGGTACAAATGTGGTTTTGCTTTTCTGGGCATAATAAGGTGGGAACATATGACAATGGAGTGATAGTTCATCCAGTTTGATGTGTATTTTAGGAAATGACTTACATGCTGAGTCAGAACATGACTTGCTCTTACGATGTTCCAGACCATACCGGAAGAAGTTATTTTTATAATAAATTCTCTGTCTTGACACACAGATAATCATCTGACTCGGAGAAGCAAACCCACTACTGTTTCTATTGCAGTTCAGCCTTCTTTAATGATTCTGTGTTTAGACAATGTTTGAAGCCAGTTGTTTTTGAGGAATGTGATTGCTCTTCAATGTTTCTTTGCTCTTAAATTTTCAAGTCTCCAAGCCCAGTAAAACAGCAGTTTATTGCAAAATTGATCAGTATTGGATTGTCATAGTGTCTTCAGTGTTTGATATCTAAACATGTTACACACAAATAAGCAGCATTAGCTGACCCCATTCTGTCCATCTCCTTAAGAAATTAAGCCAATTTCAGGATCAAGCCCCAGTAATTCAGGTTTTCAGATTTACTCTGATAAAGTCCTCTTTGCCTGGCCAGCACTTGCACTCATGTAGAAGCATATCTTTCACAGACCTCTGCCCTGGAATTGCCCAGGTTCACTACTGAGTTAATTATAGCTGAGATGAATACAACAAAGACCAAAAACTGGTGATCTTTGATGCTTGTGTCAGCAAATAATATTTCTTGAGAAATACTGAGTCTTGTACCCAGTGAGACCTGTATTTTTGAATGTTATCTGCCTGGGATTAATGTTGATATGTCTCCTGACACTATAGATGTTTAAGATAATACAACAGTTTCTTTCCTGTAAAACATCTTCATTGATTCCAGAGGTGTATACTCAATACAAAATGACTTATGTTGTTATTTACTAATTAATAATTTTAAAAAAGGATTTGTTGAGTTTAGATTTGCATGGTTAATAATGAATTTAACACCATGATTGAAGGGAATTCTTTTTGTGTACTACTGGCAAAATTATCAATAATAATCCCATCCAGAGTCAATATTATGATGTAAATGTGTTTCCAGTTGTTGTTTGTGACTAAATGTTTCTTTATGCTTTTAAATTACCCATTCCTGTTTAGTGCGTTCTTTCTAAGTGATTGCTGGAACTTACCTTGCTTGCAATTGAACTGAGACACTGTAAAGATGTGGATATATTTAAGCATATTTAAGAACCCATTTTTTAATGAGTATTCAAGCTTAAATGTATTTTATCCCATTGAGTGGTATATCTACATTTTTGAGACAATTAGGTATTTTTAACACAGTGACCTGTAGTTGAATAGTCATCAAGGTGTTCCCCAAATCTGAGTACAACCAAATCTGTGCACAGCTTTAACAAAATGGGATTAATTAGCCCTTCCTAAGCAGAATAAATTCTTATAAAAATGTCATAATTATGAGAGTCCCAAGTAGTACTTACAAACTTTTGTATGATAGAGGGAGGAAAGGCTTTGATGATGGACGAATCTTCCAACTGAAGCATGGGGCACACATTCAAACTGACTCCATGTACCTCATGCTATTATTTACTATGGCATCTTTGGTGTTTCTTAAATATTTTGGATATCTCTCTTTAATGAGGACTATCAGCAAAACTGCATTATGTTAGGCACTTACTTACCAGTAAAGTTTATCCTAAACCTGGAAAATTCAAGCAACTCGGATATATAGGTTTTGCTGGCTTTCATCTTGTTGATACATTTTGGAGTCAGAGGTTTTACACTTAAAGCACAGCAGAATATATGTTTTTAATGAACCTTAGTGACTCATGCTTTTGAAGCTGATGAAATACATCCTTGTGTTCTGGTGTATTATGCAGGGGTATGAAGTTGTGGAGATGAAGATTATAAAATGCCATTGTTTTTAATCGGCTGTGTTGTTGGCTGAGTGATTGAATAGGTGTCTGGGTGACAGAACTCAAAGCCATTGTGGTCAGCAAAGTCCCAGGGTAGCTCAAAGGGAGTAGAGCAAACCATGTGAGTAAGAGGTAAAAGGTCAGGGACACTGCTGGGTTGGCCAAGTGCCTCTTCGTCCTCTGGGCATATGTCCAGTTCTGAGCACTTTCTCTGAAAAGCTGGGTGAAAATATGCAGCTTAACTTCCTCTGTGCATTATTTATTTATTTGTTTAATTAAATATTTGGAGATAGTACTTATTACATTAAAACAGCAGAAAGAATGTCAGGAGGGAAAAAAAAATAAATGTAACTACTAAACCAGAAACCTAAATTTTTACAAGATATTAATAAACTGGGAATGAGTTATTGGAAATCTTTAGATAGGTAACTAAGAATGTTGTTAATGAAGAAGGACTTCAGAATGGTATACCCAGAAGCCTGGAAATTGTTTTATATCAAAATATTCTTTTAATAAGTTTTAAAGAGTGCTACTTGAAAGGAATTATTTTTTATCGTGACTTACTACAGCATGTCCATTTCTGTTTAAGACCGGAACTTTTCTGATTGTCTATTTCTTCCACGGAAGAAGTGGCATACTTTAATTCTTGCTTCAGTCAGTCAATACAAAAGTGCTACATTAAAAATAAAGTTGAAAGCAAAGTATTAGTTGGCATACAAATCCAGCACAGGAAATCGAAACTAAACAACATTGTAGTACATTCTGAGATAGGAAAATACTGAATATGAGAGGAAGGATTGAAGGTGAAGTCAACCATTTTGAATCCAAACCAAATTAAATGCTGAATTACCAACAGTAAACAATAAGATCACTGTTAATTTTTTACAGAAATCTGTGTAAGTTTTCAAGTAAGCATGTTACTTGTAGTTAAAAAAAATCTAACTTTTTTAAAAGCTGTGGAAGAAGTAATTATTTCATATTAAAAAATAAACAAAAAACAAAACAAACAAAAAAAACCCAACCAAAACAAAAAATTGCAACTAAACAAAAAAAACCAGTAACAATAAAACCCAAACCTAAAACAACCCAGCTCCAGAAGCTGGGGCTTTAAAAGTATTACTGTTAATCCATGGGCAGTGACAGAAGATTATACTTGAAAGTCAGTCGTGTAGAGTATCCTCCAACAGATATTTTTTTTTCTTGTATAGATGTAGTTTTGACATAGTTCTTCACATTAAAATTTAGAATGCACATAGTGTATTAAAACAGGTGAGTGTTCATTTCCTACCCAAAAACTGATACCAACAACGTAACATGCACCTATATCTCTTTATAGCCGCAAAGGTAATGTTTAGATGATAAACTCCCAGGTGCTCTGACTTTTCAGAAATGGTAGCAGGTGCAGACTGAATTATCTTTCTGACTATCATCAGACATGAACTGATGGTCCCATGAGAGTGCTTTGGGAGGTACAACCAGTCATTACAGATGAAGCTGGCAGGACAGAGAAAGGAGAAGGATGAACCATGTGAGAATTTCACCTTTCTCATGTGAGCAACATATGCACATTTGACAACCTCATTCTACAAAGCTATTCAGTTTCCTTCCCTCTGCCTTGCAGTATGCCAATATGATGAGCTATTAAGAAGCTATACTTTTTAATTACTAATGAATTGGTCTCATTTGTCAGATGTCTGAAAATGAGAACACAATTTTTTTTCAAAGCCCCTTTGCTTGTGTGAATAAATAGCTAAGTGGTCTTTACCTCCCAAGGGGTATGCAGTCAGGAAAAGGTGGAATTAGGCAATTAACAAAAGAAGAGAAAGCAATGAAATAAGAAAAAGTCTTCTGAAAAAGTAGATGTTATTCTGAACTCCCCACAGCCATTCTGTGGGGTTCCACTTAATTGAGATGAATAACATGGTTTCATAAAGAAACCAGTGGAAGGTGCCTATTTAAACTTTCTAACTAATTAATAGTTTCTCAAGGATGCTCAGCAGTGGGGAAGTTAGAGTGCTGCTCATGCTATTACCATGTTGTCTACTGCTGTGTCTAGTTTACCTTTCCACAGGAAGAACAAAGCATCTCTGGTAACACAGCTTTGTCCATCTGTCAGGGAAGGAGGAGGTCAGTTACTGTTAACTACTGGGTAATTCCCATTACCTAAATACTGTCACAATTCCAAGGCAGTTGTCACCTTTCTGACCATTATAGACAACAAAAAATGTGTAGATTATTTTCATCTTTGCATCAAAGAAGAAATGCAAGATAATTTTTTTCAGTAATTATATGTTTCTTCTTCAATATTTATATTTCTTCCTTTCTTCTTTCCCTTCTGTCCATTCACTGAAATGGACGTGTTGCAAAAACTTGCTGGTATCTGACTGGGAACATGAGCTGCCTTCCTCAAGAATATGACACATCTTCTGTAGCCACTTCATCCTATCCATATCTTAAAGATCTCTACCTGTGCCTCACTGGAATATTCTCATAGGTTAACAATGTGGAGGCAGACTTTTATATCTGTCTTTCATACCAGTCAGCTTTCTGAATGTTTGAATCTTGCTTTTATGACACATCCTCTAAGTATACATGACATGAACTGAACAAACAATAGATCGCACTTTTTTCTAGCAAGTTCTGGATATAACCTGCAGAGCACACAGGCCCCTCACTGCTTCCAACAACTTAAATGTTTTCTGAAGGATTTGATTTCTTCTATGTTATTATGCCAGTGGGTTTGGTTGCTTACAGCTTGTCTATTCTGGACTGTCTTTGTGAAAAAGTATGTTCGCTCTCTGTATTGTCACCTTAATGTCAGTGTGTAGGTAGGTCTTTGTTTCCTTCTTCACCAGCCTGGGTAAAAGCCTTTTGTTCCTAAGTAGAAGTTACTATGGGTTTCGCAGGAGCTAGATGCTCAAACATTTACTAAAGAATGTGCTTAAATGAATGTAAGGAATTGTAATATCATGGATAGCTAATTCCCAATGATGTATGAATCGGAGAAACGAAATGCATGGATTTCCCATTGCTAGAAATCTTTCACATTGCCAGTCTGAGAGCTAAGTTTCCGGAAGGCAATTGTCACTATCTTGCTAAGTGTTTATAACTTTTTATTATATATACTTCCTTCGGTGTCTCCTATTGTTCTGCTGCATGTTGTTTTTCCTTCTAACTATCTATGGGCCCCTAGTGTGTTTTTGCAGAAAAAGTAAGATAGATATATACCAATAAGTCTTTGCCATATAGCCATTCAGTACATTATTTTTCTTGATGGCATGTTTGTTTTCTAAGCCTTTTTCTTTACTACCACTTTTCTCTACTTTCCAAATTCAAGTAGACTTTCTGGATGGCTCAGTCATTTCAAAAGTATTTGGCAAAGTTATTTCTCACTAGGGGAAGCAACGAACTTAATCCAGGTTATCCTCTCCACTCCCTGAGAACAGGTGCCTGCTTAATCCTGTAGAGAAGTAAATACTGTCTTGAACAAAAAAATCTCTATGCTGTAAGATTGCTTGATTGTTATTTATTTTGTTTTTGTCCAGAAAGGAAGAGAGATTTTTGCTTTAGCTGCTGTATGAAGAGCTGAATCGATACACGATAAGATCTCAGAGGCCTTTTTTCTTATGTTGAACTATTGGATAACCCTGTATAATTTTACACCTTAGTATACGTGCTGCCTTCCTCTACTGCTTTCCATGGCAACCTGTGTCTGTACTAGAGTATAAAGTCATACCAGGAACTCTGTTACACAACAGGGGGTGAATAAACCATAGCAGTCACCTTACAAAATGGTCCTTTTCATTAATGAGCCTTTGGTATTGATGATTTCATCATACTTCTATGATCACTGTACTGTTACTGTTCAGTGGTGAACAACGTTAAACAGGCATGTACATGAAGCCTTACTATGTTAAGATATTGAGCTCCTATCTTCTTCACAGCTTTTCTGTAGGTATCTATTTCTCCATTGGAAAGCTTGGAAAAATAAGAATGGAAAATCGCAAGAGAAGCCAACTATTCTTGTTGCTCCCATAGCCTAGAGCAGCTGAAAGGTGAGAGGAAAACTAGGGTTACCTCTAAAAATAACAGTCAGAGAGAAAAGCAAAAGAGAGGGGAAGTGCAAAATAACCATGCGGTATATTGACGGTCAGGTGGAAGGTCATTAAAATAATGACATTAAAAAGTCATTGAGATTTATAGATGTGAGGTTCCTCTAAAGCGGTGTTGCTAAATTCGTCTTTCTATAAGGTTGGAAGGCTGCATAGCTGAGCTTTTGTATCACTGTGGAGGCTCACTACCTTTCCTAAAAGCATACAAACACAGTATTTTAACATCATTTTTTAGAACTAGCTTGATGCAAAGGTGTTTGACTCCGTTGTTACTATCATTTTATATGTTGATGTAAAATCACAGACACAAGTTGATTTTCTGGAAAATGCTAGACATATCTTTTGTTTTTTCTTGGCATTTCTGATCTCCTTCGATTTTGAGCTCTTGTAATGAGCTCAAACACTGTAACTCAAATTCCCTTGAAGTCTTTGTGAAACCTGCAGAGCTCAATCTCTTTGAAATATGACATGAAAATTCAGTTTTCTAGTTGCTACTGTTATTCCTGTCTTTATATGATGAATCTTGCCTATTGTAAAGAGTAACGATGAACTATCTGGGTTATTTTTTTGTTTGGGAAAGCCATAGCCAAAATACTGGTAGGCATTGCAAAGTGATCAGCAAGCCATGTTACTGTTTTCTGCCTTGTGGCAAGTTTAATAATATTCTGGCTATTTGTTTTTGTGTGTTTTATCTCCTTAGTATAGGAAGTTTCTGCCATCTGGAGAACACTCCTACTTGGTGTCTCACAAACATACAGATTAATTTTTATCATCAAAAGAGATCTATTAAGTAGTGTGTGTTGGAAAGTGAATAGTCATTGCTGTTGCATCCAGAAGTGACAGCTTGAATGTTTTCATACTGGCCTGAGACAAACTTTTTTTTTCTTTATTCCAGGATTTGATAATAAAAGTAAAAAGAAAGGGAAAAGGTACAAAGAAAATCATTTAAGTGTATACTAAATCATCATTTATTTTTACAGAATGCTTTCTTGTTTTCCTAACTGTGAGCAATGGAAGGAGAGCAATTCCAGAGCTTTACTGGTTCAGTGGAAAGAACACTACAAAATACAGCTCATTTGCAAGGTTGCTTCCTGCCTTTCGAATCAGTGTGCACTAGTCTTTGCACACTCAGAACATGGGCTTAAGTGTACAAATTGCTATTTCTCTACCATTACATGGGAGAAAGTTTCCTGACCCTGTCAGGACTTAGGTGCATTACTCTGTTTATCTCCTTGGACTTTTTGGACTCCATTTTAATGATGGAATCTACATTTTATATAGATCCCTTCACATGTATATAAACCATTCTTAATATTAAAGACTATTTTTGTGAGCTCTTTATGATTTTTCTTACTATCTACCAAGAATATCTCACTACCTTCCTGTAATTTCTGTGTCATTCAAAAAGTCTTATTTCATGGGAAAAATTTTCTGTGCCAGGAAATCAGCTTTTTGATTATTTGACAGATCCCGGAGTCTGATATCTTGCAAAGATCACATTTCTCAGGGAAATTGTGCATCTTGTGAAGGAAAGATTAAATGCTAATTTAATGGCAGCATAATGCCTTCTGCCTGCTTTGCCAAATCTTCTCTCTCTGCAATGGCAGTTATGTTTTTCATGCACAAATAGAGGGGCATATTATCGTACTGTTTGCACTGGTGGAACTTTTGAAGTACCTTAGTCAGGCAGTGACATCGAATTCCAAGCTTTTGTTGAGGTTTTGCCCATTCTCTCTACCACAATCAGTACAGGGAACTGACTGCAATGCGAACGGAATTGTGTTGGCGTTATGCTCTCTTGAGAACATTTTCTGGTAGAAAGGAATAGGAATATTTAAAGCGTACATAGGAGCCTCTTCAAAATTCTCTGCAGCTGTAGTTTGACAATATTACACAGACTGAAATGTTTGCTTATCAGAAAAGCTGAAATGTTTAAAGAACATTGATCTACATTTCTTGTCAGTTTACTGTCTCCATTGGCACAACATTTGGAAGGATTCTGATTTTATGAAATGGAAAGAGCCTCAGACTTGCATCTGCAGTGAATATTCTGTTACCTCTTTTTACGCTTTGGAACAATAACTCCTTCCCACCTAAACACTTACAGAATGTGAAGCATATGATAGATCTGTGCAAGTTGTTCCTATTTTCCACCTTATGTTATAATGGAAACTGCTGCCAATCAGCAAAACAAGGAAGTTTGGAAATAGAAAATCTCTGTGAATGCCATAGGCTTCCTTAATTTCCTTGAAATTAAGTACAGGCACTGTCCAATTGTTGACATTTTTCAAAGTTGAGATAGTGTCAGTGTTATTGACACAAGATGTTTAACTGCTTATATCAACTTTGTGTGTTTTGTAAGTGAGCCTTGCCAGATCACATGACTAGTTTTCTGGTTCTTATCCAACCCTGTCCAGAAGTTGTGATAAAGAAGTCAGATGGAAAATTTCTATCAGAATATTTTTTTTTTAAGTGAAAGAAGCATTTTTGTGATAGTTTGCAGCCCTCTGAATTGCTGAGCAAACTCACGATAAGCAAGAGAATAAGATGTTATGCAGGGCTTGACAGCTGACTTTCACTGAGAATTAGAGTACTGAATTGAATATAGACACAGAAATTATCAGTCATTTCTTTTCCTACAGTTTCTTTTGAATAATCCCATGTTACTATTTAATAGCAGTGCTTCGTTTAAAACTGTGAAGTCTATAGTCTTATTTGATCTTATTTGTGGATGTCTTATTGCTGTATAACCATGGTAATTGTACAGTAGTGAATGCTTAAGAAACTGATGGGGAAGCAATAATGGAACTGTTCCTAATTTTACTACAATAATTCTCCATAATCTGCACAAAACACTGGCTTTTTCCTCCTGCTTCTCAGCAAAAGATTTAAAACCTGGGTGAGTTGCCATGTTACTTAAGACTTCATTATTTTTTACAAAGTATACTCCAGAGCATTTGCTAGAACATTATGAAGTATTATCATAAATGATTAAGCTGAGCCATAATTGTCAAAATATGTGAAAAAAGCACATCTGGCAAGCGTGGTTTTTCACTCCCTAATTCACATGACTCAGTAACTCACAATGGACCCTTCTGACAGTGCAAATATAGGACTGTTGCAGGGTAGGCATGGGGTTCCTCAGCTTCGTGTAACTGTGTGGGCACTTCTTGCTCGGTCTAATCCTAGACCTGAGTTAGAGAACGTCGGACTGACAGAACTGGCGAAACAGGCATAGGGACAAGCACAAACCTTATTGATCAGCAAATCCAGTCTCATGCAGCCAGGTTATGTAATTATTTTTGTATATTGGTTATCCTAACTAGTTGTGGGGGTTTGCATCTGTTGTTTCTAGTCCCTTTTTCCCCCTTGCTTACTGGATTTTTATACTGTAATTTATAACCTAAGCGTGTTTATGGCCAATTTATATAATTTCTTTTTGTGCCAGCAGCAACCTTTAGGTGAAATGGTTCTTTCTACTTCCTGCTGGTTACTCCTATGAATAGAAAAAAATCCTTCCTAACTTCCATTTTGTGAGGTTATACAAACCAAGAGTTTCTTTTTCAAAAATTACTACTAATGCAGACTGAATTTATTTTCCTGGGGTGGAATTGTATATATTATTCCAGGTGAGGCCTCACTCATACTGTTTAAATACTTCTCCTGATTTAAACTTTCACAGCTGTATTATATCAGACTTATGATCATTTTGTGAGTAGACCTTAGATCCAGATTTTTCTTCTATGTTTCCAAATACTGAGATGTTATTGTAAGTCTCATATAGCATTATTTTAATAATATGGCTGTCAAAGGGAATATCTCATAAAGGTATTCCGTGATGAAATTGTATGGGAGGATGGCTAAAGTGGGACATCGCTAGTTCTTATTTGTGCTGAGTCCCTGAAACACAGTAATTGCCTCCAGGTGACATTTGCCTGCTACCATTTTCCTTTCTCATTCTGTGAAGTTTGTGGAAACATTTTGGACAGAATTTACCTTTACAGTAATGTTAAGATCTTTAGCTGCATCCAAGTCTGATTGTGGAGGTCTTTAGTGGACCTTATTATTCTTTTACTATGTTTCTATAAAGTGATTTTGATCACAAAAGTTTCTGCACTGACTTTCCAGTTGTTTTCCTATTTCTTCATACTATTATTACATAAGGCTACTCTACTACCATTTTGTAGCTTCTAATACTTGCAATGCACTTGCCATTCTGTCGTGTTGCAATTACCTCGGATTCACATCTTTCTGAGGCTGTCCTCATTTGACTTTTTCTTTTTTTTTTCGTGGTTAACACTAGTTAGGTCCTCCACTACATTGGACAAGACCGTCTTCATAATGTCTCAATTTCTTTGTGTCTCCTTCACTGTTCCTTTACTTGACAACCCCTTCCTCCTCTTATAACTTTTAAAGAAAATGTTCAAAGCAAGGCCCATTTTTCATGTTTACTGAGCTCTTTATTTTGGGTTCCTATATGATTTCACTCGCAATGTGAGAGTTGGTTAGTATTTGTAAAGCAACTGGAAAACCTTAAACATGTAAATGATGGTTGTTTCATCTTGTGTGTCTTTTGCCAGATAGAAGCAGAAGCTGGATATTTTATAATTACTTAACTCCTCAGGGGCCAGAGCAAAGTTGGGTACTGTATATACTAAGGTTCACCTCTTCTTCATATTTCACCTTTCAAAGACTATATCATATAGCACTGAAGAAGTGTGGTTGAAAGGTTCACAAAGTTGTCTACGGAATCTGCACCCTCAGGAATGTTTTTTGCTAAGGAGACTATATTGCTGAATCTGTTCGTAGTCTCCCCTGCTTTGACTCTAGGATATGAGGTTAACATATTTGAGTTTTCTCAGTCTCTGTGCAGAGGGGACACAGCTGAGAAATCTCACGCTGCATGAAGCTATCATCACTTCTCTGCCTAGAGATCCTGTGCTCGAGCTCCCAGGCCAATCTAACAATACACAAGTGTGTTGCTAAGCAGTACAGTTAAGCGTGTTATGTACAGAGGGGGGCAGTGAGGATTCAGCAGCAGACTTAAATTATCATTTCTGAGCAATTGAATAAAAGCTTGGCCTGGAAAATAGAGTATTTTGGGAATTTAAATAACTGGGTTTTACCTTTTGTGTTCAATGTTTGTTGTTACTGTGTTGTGATGCAGCCACCCAGGTACCTCTTTAAGCTACGCTGTCAAGAATAATTTAAAATAATGAGACCAACCTTAAGGAATCTATGGCATCTGATGTACCCAGTTTGCAGGTCCCTGCTCTAGCATTGTACAGGAATATTTCAGACACTCCAGGCTGACTCGTGGGACAGGAATATGTGGGAGGGGACAGTGCAGGGTGGAGGAAGTAATAGAGCTGTGCAAGAACAGAGATACAGGGTCAGATTGAAGGTCTGCATTGTTCAGCATCCAGCACCTGCCAAATAACAGGTACCTACAGAAGTACGTGGTGAGCAAGTACTTAGCAATTAGTGTGTCTTTGATTTATTTTTTAATTTTTAGAATTGGTAGGTAGTATGTTTGAATTAAATAACCCCTGATGGAATTTTCTTCCAGAAATGTCTGGCCATTTTTAAGACTTGTGTCTTGTTTTATGTTAGTAAATTATTCTACTTTTGTAAAAATACCTAAGTTTGTGAATTTCAGTACTTTTAGCAAATTTTTATTTTTCCTTTCTTTTCTTAGCATTCTCTTTCTTTTTTCCAGAAAAACAAGTCTCTAGAAAAACTTTTCTAAGCAGAACATATTATCTTTTACAGTAAAGTTTTAATGAAAAATAAAGTCTTCTCCCTTTATCATCTGGAGAAATATCTCGCTGTATACCATCTCTGCAGAGGAATTGTCCTCAATGCAGATGTGAAGCAGTTGAGGGGGAGTTTCAGGTACTTAGTCCTTTAGGTTTAGATGTTGCTGGTCATCAGAAGAAAAGGAAAACCCTGTATATCCTGAGTGCTAGAGGAGGAAGAAGCTGTGTAACTGTACTGTAGGTGTGAGAGTAATTAGCAGTCCAAAAAGGTTGAGATCAGGAGGCACAGGACCTGGGCCTGATGGAAAAGGATCCTGGCAACAAATGGAAAGAGGAATAGGTGCAGTTGTAGGTTGGAGGAGACGGAAAGCAAGGTATTATAAGATTTGAGGACTTAAAGAAAAGCTGAAGCATTTCTAAGGCCTAGGGGGTCAGCTCAATAAAAGCAAAAGAGGACCCATTAGCAAAAGTTGATTAAAAAAAACCCCAGTAGTAGTACAGAAGACATCAAGGAAGAAATTGGATGTAAAGTCAGTAGCTGGTGGAAAAAGTGGGTACATGGAAGCTAGGTGGAATAGCAACAGGAGAGTTCTAGGAAAGCTTAAATTGTGTGAGATTTTTGAGGGTCCCGGGAAATTTGATTCCTCTAGTTTGTTTGAGATCCTTAGTGAGAAAAATAAATCTCATATTTCTCATTTTGAAACTGTTCCCTGTATTCACTGTGCCTGCTTGTGAAGAGCAGGTCTGTGGAAATGATAACCAGCATTGCACTTTTGAGAGAAGGCTATGGTACTGCTTTACTTTAAGGTTTGGATATTGCTGGTTAATAAAGGTTTATCAATCTATTTATGATCCTGCTACAGAGGAAATACAGAAATGTATGAAGACCTCAGAAATTATTTATGATGCATTTACAGCATAAATAGCTATGCTGTCAACTATGATTGTAAAGTTCTTCCTCTACTTCTGCACAGTGCCTTTCATTTAATATGGCTTTGTTCAGCTAAACAATTCATAATTAAAATAGGAAATGATGGAAACTTAGAAACAAACCAATCCTGTGATGGCTTTTAATAGCTGTAATAAAATATTGAGAATATAATGTCTGCCAGTGTGGTGTAGACACACGCACTGTCTGTGACTCTGATGCTAGAGCTAGTTAAAAGTGAATCAAGATGGAAAGGAGACTTATGGAAATGAAGGGAGAAAAATGTTGGAAATGTTGCAAGGCTTGAGCTGAAAAGGATATTTTTCTTCCAGCAGTTCTGGATTTCCAGTCTGAGATGGAATTCATCATGTATTGTTCCCTGTAATATTAAACATGTGCATCCCTGTAGTGCCTTAAGTTAGTTAAAAAGGAAAGTATACTTGCTTTCTGAAGAAAAACTGTTCTGAAACTGAGAACCTGAAATGGCTGGTCTGTCATCATGGTGGACCTGAACAAACAGATGTGTCTTGGACCAGATAGAAGATGCCATCACAAAGTCAAATCAATCATTACTCTAAAGGTATTGAATACAGGCTTCTGGATTGTAAGGTCATGACATAAATTGATCAAGTTCCCTCTTCAAACAAGTCAAACGTTCTGTCCAATTGTGAATGGGAGGAGAGAGTTTTAGAATTCCATTACACCACAGACAGTAATCCTTCATGTGACTCTTCAGCTGCAACTTAATCGTGGCCACTTTATGTATACTTAGTCCTCTATCAATATTATTTTACAGCTTGAATATATGTTCCCTGGGTATATTTATGGATAGCAATCATAACGTTTTGCAGCTTCCATTTTGGGAAGCTAAACAAACCAGTCTCAGATAGACTCCCCATTCTTCCCACCACCCCAGTAGGCTTGCTCCATGCCTATTCCAGGGAACATTCATCTTTCTGGAATACAGGTGGTAAGAATTACATCCAGTTTCCAAATACTACAAATGAGGACATTTGCTGGAGATTGTATTTGCTGTTACCACCCTCACATCATACTGATGTCACATAACGTCTTGTGATAGACAGCACTACTGGGTTGCTGGGTCAGCAGTTACATACTGCTAACATGTCACAAAATTCTTAGCGATACTAATAATTATCCATTTCTACTCACAGGAGACAACTGAAAATGTTTTTGTCAACTATAATAGTTCAAGCTAGATAATGTGATTTAAAAAAATTAAAGAAAAAAAGAAATCTGACTCAATTTCTTGCTCTGGGAGATAAAGAGCTGACTTTTGTGTCAGGTGAGAGAGTTGAGTCATTTTTGGTGTTTCTGGGCCCATGCAGAATTGAGAAATTGCTGAAGGAAGAAGGCAAAGCAAGGAAGACAGAAAACATCCCCCTGTTTTCTTCAGCTTCCCTGCCAGGGAAAGATTTCACACATTATATAGTGCATTAGAATTAGACAGGAGAAACTGGTTTATTTACTAGCTTCTGCATGAGATGTTTTACTGCCAATATTAAATGATCTTTTTGTAGACATAGTCTAAAAGTTTCTCCACGCTCAGGAGAGTGACATGAGAAATCCAGTAACTAAATTTTCACTGATTTTATGGAGACTGTCAGTGGAAATGTGAAACTGGAATTAAATCAAATGCAGTATGTTAACAGTAATTGTGATATATGGCACCACAAAAGTTTTGGTATTTTGTTTTGACTTACTTTTCTAAGATCCTGAACCTCTTTTGTATTCAGAAGTTTGTTGACAGTCTCCTGGTGCTGAACTCCTGAGAAACCCTATTTTTTCTTCTGAATTCTTCTGAAATGCTGACTTTCCCTGTTACATTAGTTCCCTGTATTCTGTTTCCAGGCAGATTTTAGCAATGCAGAGGTGTGTAGAAGAATAAAGGAGAAAAAGAAAACAACATAATTCTTTGCAGCCTCCAGGAGGCCTGGTGGGGACCAGACATCAGTAATGCAATGTGAATATTCAATTCTGGAGTTCTAGTCTAGATGTCAAAATAGTTATATAGGACCATGCACTACTTGGACCACACATTAACTGGGACTACACATGAATTGCTTAGGCACATGCTCAAATACTGTTTGGGCTGCCTAAACTTCAGGCTATCCTTTTGATGTTGGTATATTTAATAGTATAAAATTCACTCTGACACTCCTGAATAATGAAAAAATAGCCGTATTTCTTTTTGATCATTATAAAAACCCTCATACTTAATATTTGATTCTGTGGGGAGGGGAACAATGTAGGAGCCTCACTGGAACAAACTTCCCTTTCCCCCCCCTCCCCGCCTTCCCTTTCTGGTAGGTGTGACAAGACCATGTGTCTTTGGGCCTCTATCCTAAGATATTATCTTACTGGCACTAAGATTGACAGGGTATACAAATTAGACATTTCCTTCATCTGAAATTCATGCATAATTGAGATTTTAATGGTGCCTAAAAAAGTCAGTCAAGGTTTGAAATATAAAATCAAGTATATGGCTCAGTACTCTTATATCGATCTCCATGCCAATGTAAATCCAATGCCTTCAGAACAAATTTCACCACAAAAGCATGAAATAATACTAAATTTTCTCACCTGCCTTCTATATGACTACCTTACTCAGGTGTTTGAAGAAATGTCGGTGAAAAGGTACGATCAGAAGTACAGTTAGCAGATTTGAGCATCCGGTGGCTGATGTTCTTCTTTTCCTCCCACCCATCACTTTTGGATGGTGAGAAATGCAAATCACCCCCGTTTTACCACCAGTTTCACCTTGAGTCATTCACCGAATGCCCACTCGGATGCTGGTAGAGCTGTGGCTGTCAGAGTACTGCAGGCAACCTCCTGGAATACAGTGGTGAATAGAAGAAATGCACGTGTGCTCTTTCCTTTAATATGGCCATCTGTATGTAGATATGAGAAGTCCAAATTTTGCAGCTGTTCTGTAACATCCTGTGGAGGAGGATCAGAAAGCCGTAGATGCAGACTGTTCCTCTGTTAGGGACCATGTGTCTTTGTGCAGGGAGTCCATGTGCGAGTCAAATGCACACGATAGCATTCTGAAACTGATAAAAATTCCTTTGTGTTGCAGGGAAAATTTCATTTGCTAGTGGCCAAAGATGTTTCTTATATCATTTTAACAACTGATCTTGTTTTATTGATGTTGAAATATTATCCCAATCCCCAAAAATTCACAAGGCTGGAGAGCGCTGAAGTAGACACAATTCTAATTTTGTGTTGCACAATGGAAATCAAACTTGCAAAGGGAAATTTGTTAACAATTTTTGTTCTCTTATACCTGTATTGTCTATATGCACTGTATTATTTCTGTGTACACTATAATGCATTCTATTACACATATTCTCCTTTTCCTGTCTGAACCCTGAGCAAAGTGGAGGGAAAAGTGTCTTTTAGAACTACTCAAGAAGTTATAAGCACCTGAATGTCTGTATGTTGTCATCCAACTACATGTAACAGTAACTATTCAGACTTTAACAATTTGGATGTCTGTGTCAGGAGCAGTATTTTCCTGCCTTCAGAAAGACTTATGTTACAATACAGCAGTTATTATGGATAGTAAGTGTTATGGCATTTTGTAAAGGAAAGGGAATTATGTCAAGGAAACATTTTCCAGTTTGTAGGTGCAGTGAGATGAAAAATTAAGGAACTATTATTTCTTATTGTCACGGTTTATCTCCAGCTGAAAACTAAACACCACAGAGCTGTTTGGTCACTCCTCTCATGGTAAGATGGGGAGAGAATCAAAAGAGTAGAAGTGGGAAAACTCATGGGTTTAAAGACAGTTTAATAGGTAAAGCAAAAGCTATGTGCACAAGCAAAGCAAATCAAGGAATTCATTCATCACTTCCCATGGGCAGGCAGGTGTTTAACCATCCCCAGGAAAGCAGGGCTCCATCACATGTAATGGTGACTTAGGGAGACAAATGTCATGACTCCAAACATGTCCCCCTTCTTATTTCTTTCCCCAGCTCTACATGCTGATTATGAAACCATACTGTCTGGAATATCCCTTTGGTCAGTTGGGGTCAGCTGTCCCAGCTGTGTTCCCTCCCAAGCCTTTTGCACCCCCAACCCACTCGCTGGTGAGGTGAGGAGCAGAAAAGGCCTTGACTCTGTGTAAGCACTGTTCAACAGTAACAAAAACATCCCTGTGTTACCAACACTGTTCTCAGCACAAATCCAGAACACAGCCCTGTACCAGCTACTGTAGAGAAAATTAACTCTGTATCAGCCAAAGCCTGCACAAGTATGTCCTTCTGTAAAATCCTATAGACCACATTTTCCTCTGCTGTATTCTCTTAAACACATACGGTATGCACCAGAAATTGAAAGGAACTTATGTGGGAGTAGACCATGCCACTTGTATCAGATTCATATCATAATAGATTCTTATGCAAGAGAAATTGTTCAGTGGTCATTATCAATCAAATAATAATTACTTTGATTCACTGGAGTGCTTGTGGCTGATGCTGTAACAAATCCAAGATTCTTAATTCCTAGATATGGATGTAGTTGACTAGAAAAAAACCCTTACTGTGGCCGTTATAATATCCCAAGTAAGAATAAAGAATTCTTTGTCTCCATGATTCTTAACCTAGATTTAGTGTGGTGCAGAGATATTTCTCTGACATGTTCAATGATAGCAGAAAAATATGTGGTGGTGCATTAAAAGCTGTAGAGCAAAGGAAGTTTGGGGAACTTAATCAGAGCCTTAGGCAAGAAAAGGATGTGTAACACTGATATGTACATTTTGCTTTTGCTGTAGTTAATGAAAAATGTTATGCCAACACTGTTTTTTGTCCCTTATGGTTTAGCAATGCAGAACCAATCCTTTTTATTCTTTGTGTTTTGTGTTTTTCTTCTCTTAATGTTGCTTAATCTGGAAATAAAAATGTTTGATTTCTGCCATTCCCCTTGGCTACTTTGCTTAAAATGGTGCTTAATTGTTTTCCCTTTAAAGGAATGGTGCCAGGTTTAAAGGTTTATTATATTTTCATGGATTTTGTTTTAAGATTGCCTTTTCATATACGCTTCTCCTTGACACCTGTCATAACATTAGGCTTTTCAAACTTAGCCACCATCAGTCTGAGAAGAATTGTTAGTGAATTGGCAGGTTGTCACAAAGACCAAGTTGCTTTTCATTCTCTCTTAGCAGCACTAATCAAGAAAATTCTTTTACTCAGCACACTGCAATAAATGCCTCCTGTTATTACACAGGTCATCAGGAAGACTTGAATGAACTGTGTTGGTTTTGTTGAGAGCGATGGATGCTTATGTTCCTAACTTGCCTTGTGTAACCTCCAACTTCCTCACTGTAATTTTGAGAAAGGACATTTAGAGAACCATTACTGCTCTTCACTGGACTACTTAGTACCTCCCTCAACTCTACAGCATGCGGTTGAGGGGCGGAGGTGGTGTTAATTTGCTTTGAGTACAGATGCTGCTGCTTGTACTTCAGGTACTGGTACATTATTGATCAAAGCATAGAAAATGCAGAAGTAACATCTGAAGTGAGGTTGTATTGATAAAAGAAATTAACTCTTGTCAGAAGCTTACTGTTTTCTGGTTTAGTTTCAAGATATTTAGGATGTTTCCACTGTCACCATCTTAAAATTCTGCCAGTCCCTGGTTTTGGGGTATTTTTTACATTTGGGCTCATTTCCAATTTCCAGATGTCATTTCCCTTAAACCTGTTGAACAATTCTGTTTTCCTACCCTGTTGTCTACTTCAGTAGGCTTCAGTCAAATTTGGTTATAGCTAATTAAAGAAAACTTATTTCAGCACTTTGAAGATTGTTCTCTCCTTCCTATCATAAACAGTTTTAATTTTGAAGGCCACATTCTCCTCTTGTCTAGAGCACTAAGACCAGTGAATTGACTGCTCCTAAGGTTATGGTTCCTGACCTGAATAAAAGAACAATAAGTCAAAGTATGTTCACTGGCATTGAAGCAGGCTCCAACTGTGTAGAATCAACATGCCAGTTCCAAATTGTAATTTTGCTAAAAATAGTATAGTTTAACAATTTTGACAGTTGTAAACTTGAAAGATCTAGGCACACTGTCCATCTTGCTGTATCTCATATGTTCTGTCAAGCATGCATCTTTCAAAAATAAAGCCAGAAAAATGTTGAGCATCTTTCATTCTTTGCTAGGTGTGCTCATCTCTGCCCAAGGTATCACAAACGTAATAGTGAATTTTCAAAACACAAGAATCCGTGAGTGGTGGCTCTGGGACAGGAGGAAAGGTAGAATTTTGGATCTGTATCTCTCCTTTTTCACTTCCCTTTTCTGGGTCTGTCTGTGTCTCGAGGAAACAAGACAAATCATTAGTTCTTACAGAGGGCACAACGCAACTGTTCCTGTTTCATTCTGTAGTCTGGAGAGCCACAGATGAAAAATATACTGTATTTTCTCCTATCAAGACTTATCACCCAATCCATAATTCATCCAAGCTCTATTCAGCAAACATTTAAGCATATATTTAATACTAGGCACATTATTTGTCCTTTGGCTTCCATAGACGTTATGGGCAGGATAGAGTTAAACCCATATTTAAATGTTTACATGAACTGGGCAGCAGTTACTTCACACTGGGGATAGATAAATAAAGTAGGCTTTTAAATCTGTGGTTAAAGTTTGTTGGTAATGCCAAACTTAACTCTTCAGTTGGCCATTTCCCTGCCAGAAAAGTATGTGTTATTATGAATTGCTTTGACGCCAATTAATTGCTCTCTGCCTCACAAAATGCCTGAGGTTAAACCACACTTTGCTTCATCAGAATTCAACACTGCTATTGGTCTGTGGGGAGAAAAAAAACAGGAATTAGAAGAGACAAGAGCACTGGGGAACAGTAATCTTTTATTTATGTATAATGCTACATTTCCTAACTCTACTATGAGTTTTCCTACTAACTCTCACTAATTATGGTGACTGGCATGTGGCATGTGATGGTGCCTCAGGAGAAGTGGGATACATACAGCTGTTCAGATCTGGCACATTGCGTTCGAGTTTGCATTTGCTGGCAGGCCAAACTGTTTTTTTCAATGAGAGGAACAAGGATGTTGCATTTTTCTTCATGTAGTGTGTTGCACAAAAGGCGCCTTTATTAAAGGGAGCTACATGGCTTTCTGATTTGTGCATAGGAGTTGTACACACAGAATGGGAACATGGCTCCAGTAAACTGCTTCCAAGGAATTTACAGAGGTCCTTGTATGGATCTGTTCTAGTTCTAAAACACCCACATATTGCTTATTCTGTATCACATCTGGTTAAAAAAAAAAAAAAAAAAATTTGCCCAAAAAAAAGATGATGGCTGCATATAAGCATTAACTGAAAAATATATGAATTTTTCTAGAATTATTAAGGTTTGTGATTTTTGTCTTTGTTCAGAGAAAGGCAAGGAAGCAGCATATTTCCAACTCACCACCATTACTTTTTCAAGGTGCTGAAATACTTACCTCATTTTGCAAAATGCGTATTTGCCAACTGTTACATTTGCTTCATTATTATTAATTTTATGAGCTCAGGCAGAAGACTTCCTAACTTTTAAATGTGTACCTGCAGAAAGTGGTAATGATATACCAGACCTGCTGCTCTTGAGGCTAGATTTGTACCCTTGTTGCACAAATTGAAAGTAAGCCAAATAAATTCTTTCCCACTCCTGGGAAATATGTGTTATCCTAAGTGCAAGACTAGGAGAAATGTGTTAATTGTTTGACACTTCATCATTTACAATACTCATTAAAGGAGATAATGGGGGTGCAACAACAAAGTGGTAGTGTAGTGGTGACAAAGTTTTGTAGAACTCTAAGGTGGCCACTGCATTCTTAACATAGAAGTGAGACTTTTCAGAAGATTCTATAAGGATATAGTCCATATACCTACAATCCAAGTAAATCTTTGTTTGTGTCCAACTTCTTCCCATATGCATGATGTTAATATTCACATTTTCAAATATGAAATCATGGATACACCATGTCAGAAGTCTTCAATATTACAACTGGCGAATACACTATATCCTCTGTGGTGCTATGACATTGCTTGGTAGTTTTTGTTTTGCTATTACAAAAGACATTTTAAATACCGCAAAAATAAATATATTCTTTCTGTATTATTTTCCCTAGGCATCAAAGAAAAAGAGTGATATTTTATTAAATTCTCTTTTGCTGTGAAGCCTTTCTTTAACAGTTCTTTCAAATGGAGCCCAGGGATATCCTTCATCACTTCCCCTGTTGGTTTCTTCTCACTGTAAACTTAATGGAAGCACTCAGGCTTGTAGTGAAGAGGAAACCCACAGGCAAGTGACAGAGCATCATAAGCTTCAGGGAGCTAGTTTAACATGGTTAATTAAAGGGGTGATCAGTTCAGGGCAGCACCAAGTGTGAACGATTGATAGACAAATCTCTACAGTCAGTCTCTAGATGAACTCTCTAAATATGAGAAAAGGCCCATGAACTTGTTGGATCCT